>NC_071266.1:2077500-2232500 GCF_023375685.1 Ictalurus furcatus
GTAAACATGCACTTACTCTGTATGATTTCTGATCATACTGAACTCTGAACAGCACCTGCGTGTCCTCCCTGTTCGAGGTGCACGTTGAGGCGAGAGTGATGCAGCCACATTCCTTTAAAAAAAAAAAAAAAGTTGTAAATAACAGCTTTGTTGATGAGGCAGTATTTTACAGTAGACACTGGTCATAAGCCAGCCAAAACTACTGAAATACAGTCTATACGTTCATATTATTTTTATATAATTTTTTTTATAGCATAAGATTTAAATACTTGTTTTGTACAACATTTAGATGTATTGAACATATTTCATTTCAACATATATCACTCCAAATACCAACCGATATCAGTCTGGCAAAATAGTTGGGAAATAGCCAAATTGTAAAATATGTACATATCAAAAAATCACACGATAACTAGGGTTAGTGTAAGTATGAATGAAACTGTAAGTATGAATAAATGACTTACTCATCAGAAATGATATCCTCCACTGGATCAAGTCTCTCTTCAAAATGCAACCTTTCATCATCACAGTCATGCTCTTCTTCTGAGGAAAAGGTGAACTCCAGTCTAATTTGCCCTGCCACAGTTTCATAATGAACCGAAAATATTTTCACACTTCTCTTGATAACATAAAAGATCTCTGTTTTGTGCCATTGCTTCGGCAAAGCATCTTTCACTCCAAGTAAGTCAGACCACTGCTCCCCTCCTCTCCCCACTGCTGTACACGCACATGCTCTCCCACACACTGGAACCACCAGTTGCATCCAAGACACCAAGACATTTAAAGGACACAACATCGTTTGATGTAAATAACTCTTAATTGTTGTTGATTAGCCTAATATTGAAAGCTACAAATCAGAAGCTATTCCAAACACTAGCTGGTGTTTTAAAATGAGTTTTGAGCAAAAAACATAGTATTAATCTCATAAACTGTCATGTGTAGCTTGATGCTAATGATATCTATTAACAAAAGTCAGAGTAATTCTGAGTTGAGAGCAGTGTCAGCTTTATAAAGATACCTTGGCTATGTGCATAATCAGAAGGACTCATGAGAAGCAACCTTTTTATTTTGGGTATGCACTCCCTTGGCAAAAAAAGGGGTGTGATACAACTGATACACAATTGTATCATTATCAATGAATGACAGCAAACAGATAAGGTTACTACAGAAGTTATCATTGATTAACGTTAATCTAACATTAGTTAAGTTAGGTAAACTTAGCTGTCATTCATCTCGCTTATGTTGTCTGACATATCTGGCTACTTGTCATTAAAAACAATGTTTAACGTATTTAACATGATATCCGTCAAGCTAATGTTAGCTAATTATCTAACATTATTACCAGCAGCACTGACAGTGTAACTATTTTCAGCATCTGAGAAGCAAGTTGGCTCATCATGTACCATTAGGCTATTTGTACAAACAGTGTGTTCCAAATGCACCTTTCATTTTCGTTAATTTGGCTAATTATTCATTAACTTCATTTTCAGGTCAAATCAGACCTTCATAACAGGCTGCAAGGAGAGCACCTGGCTGCCTGCCCGAGGGTCTCCATCAATGGGCTGAGTCCAGAGGAATTCAACTACAGAGGAGCATTAGAATTGTTTCTCAAAGCCCAGGAAATTGAAATGTTTGTCAATAGGGATGTACGGGGATTTGATTAATACCATGTCCCCCTCATCCAATGTATTTTTTATTTCTTACAAAATAAACCAGTTCAACACAAGTAACAGCTTTTGCTTCATTTCTGTGATGGCTGAAATGTATACTCTAGTTGATTTTGTGTTTTGACCATTTGCGAACCACGTTAAACTTTTGACCATTTGTGAACGTTAAACATCTTGTCTACCATGGTTTGTGGGTGTGACCTTTTTTGCTGTTTTTGCTCACCATTCACATACATAAACAGCCAATGTGTTCTGTGATTAAATTACTACCAGAGACCAACATTGTTTAAAAGAGCACAAAGTTCATCATAGATCTAGCTTCTTAATTTTGCTTTCAACATGGATCAGATTGATGCATTTAACTTAACTTTAAAATGTAAAATATTTTCTTACAGGGGAGCATGCCCTCGCACCCCCTTTGAGGGTCAGAAGGTCAGAGTTCCACCCATCACAGTCTCACAAAATCCTGTGGGAAACACTGGATAACTTGATATGATATGCTGCTTTATCATGCTGGAAGTAGTTATAAAATGGGTAAATTCTAGCCAGAAAGGATGCATAGGGCAGTGGATCTCAAACTTTTACAGCGCAAGGCCCCCTTGTGTAGGGTGCATCCCTTTGTGGCCCTCTTTTTTCATGCTAGGCTCTTCTATATTTACTTTCTCAGCAAAGAGACTATGTCTTTTATCTGTGGGCCCCTAAATATTTACAAAAATGTGAGGGGTGTACTCACTTTTGTGAGATACTCTAGATCTACACTAAATTAATTTTTTTTTTTAATTTTGTCCCATAGCCTAAAGCCTACCAAAACTACACATGCACCTCAGCTTAGTAACTCAGGTTAGGTAAAAGTATTAAAAAGTTAATGCTGCCAAGACAAGTGATTACATTATTACACACCTGGACACTTAGTGACAAATTGCTAAGTTCCTTGGCAGGGAGTGCTTTATATAATAACAATAATAATAATAATAATAATAATAATAATAATAATAAACTTTATTTTATAAAGCGCCTTTAAAAGCAACTTCTCAAAGCACTGTACACAAAATAAACAGTACACAGCAAAAATAAAACATTATAAAAGTTAATAAGAATAACAACATTAATAATAATAATAAAAGTAAACATCAACAGTCAAATGCAAGTTCAAAAAATTGTGTCTTAAGTTGAGCTATAAAAATGCCAAAGGTTTCAGCTTCCCTGAGTTCAGGAGGAAGAGAGCACCAAAGGGAAGGAGCAGAGACAGAAAAAGCCCTGTCACCCATGGATTTTAAGCGTGTTTGTGGAACAGATTTGGGATGTAAGTAATTAATAAAGCAGATATATAATGAGGAGCCAAGCCATGTAATGCTTTGCATGTCAACATCATAATCTTAAAATCAACACGGAACCTGACCAGGAGCCAGTGCAAGGACTCTAAAATATATAAGAACCACTACTACTCTGCATGACACTGATGTAGCAGTCTTTGAACGTGCACTGTAATTTTTGAAAAATGCCTCATGGATCTTACAGTGGATATAAAAATCTACACACCCCTGTTAAAATGGCAGGTTTTTGTGATGTAAAAAAAAATTTAAGTTGTCAGAACCTTTTTCACCTTTATTGTGAAATTGCAACATAAATAATGTTGTAAAGATATGTTTTTTTGTGTGTGTGTGGTGGGGGAGGACTTACAATACCCAGCTTGCATAAGTGTACACATCCTTTTATAATTGGGAAGTGATGTGGCAATGTTCAGGATCAACCAATCACATTGAAACTCATGTTAAATGCTAATTAGTATACACCTGCCATTAATTAAAGTGAATGATTACCCACAAATAAAGTACAGCTGTTCCTATAGGACTCTCCTAACATCATCTTGGTAATATCCAACTGGAAAGCCATGGGCTGCAAAGACCTTACAAAGCAGGAACAGGATCTCCTTGTTGAAAAATATAAATCAGGAGAGCGTTACAAACTTTTTTCCAAGCCATTGGATATACCATGGAACACTGTAAAGACAATAATCAACAAGTGGAGAAAATATGGCATGGCAGTTACACTACTAAGAACAGGCCGTCCCTCTAAATTTGATGAGAAAATCAAGAGAAAACTGGTCAGGGTGGCTGCCAAGAGGCCTACAGCAACATTAAAAGAATTGCAGCAATTTCTGACAAGTACTGGTTGCTCCCTACATGTGACAAAATTCTCCCAAATTCTTCATATCTCTGGGCTATGAGTTAGGGTGGCAAGACGCAAGCCTATTTTAACCAAAATAGTAATAAAAAAAAATACATTCAATCTCCCAAAAATATGTGGAATGATGTGTTATGGTCTGATGAGACCAAAGTTGAACTTTTTGGCCATAATATCAGAATACATGTTTGAAGAAGATTTTCACCTTTCAGCATGACAACAACCTAAAGCAAACATCCAGATCAACAAAGGAATGGCTTCACCAAAACAAGTTCAAGATTTTGGAATGAGTACAGACCAAAAATCCAATCAAAAATCTGTGGGGAGACCTGAAGAAGGCTGTGCACAAGAGATGCCCAGCAAATTTGACAGAATTAGAATGCTTTTGCAAGGAAGAATGGCAAAATATTTATGTGTCAAGATGTCCCGAACTGATTGACTTGAATGCTGTGATCAAATCTAAAGGTGCTTCAACTAAGTATTAGTTTAGGGGTGTGCACATTTGCAGTATACAACCAGGTTACTGTAAAAAAAAAAATAAAAATAAAAAAATTCCCCCTAAAATTATTCTTATTGTTTTTCCACTTTAATTTATAGGTTAAAAATTCGTAATAAAAGTAAAAAAAAAAGTAAAAAAAAAAGTAAAAAAAAAAGGTTCTGACATGATTTATCTTGGTTTCATGTTTTTACATCACAAAAACCTGCAATTTTCACAAGGTTTATAGACTTTTTATATCCACTGTATATATCATGTATTTACAGCATTATAATCTGGCAATCAAGAAGTTCAATGGTCAAATATGCAAAATCACAGGTCAGGCTAAAATGCTAATACCAGGAGACACTAGAGTCTTATCTTCTTACTAGGTTTCAGAAAGCATGCACAGCCATCCTGATATAACCTAGCCTATAGGCATATTGTTGTTTTAGTTAGAGGGACTGCAGAGGTTATCTATGCTAATGAGATGTAGACTATATCAAGGACATGGGCCTCCTATCAAGCAACATTAACATAATGACAGCTAGGGATTTATTTACTTTCTTATTGTGGTACAACAAACGTTATGCACTTTTATCACCTACAGTTCAATAAATAAGTAAAGCAATACCCTTCATATACTGCCTAACTCACTGCTAAAATGATGTTATGATAATTCTTGATAAAGCTAACTCTAACTAAACTGCACTGGCCACTACAGATTCTGGGGGCATGGCTTTGAACATGGGTAGGAATGGGGGTGGGTTCACGGAGTGAAAAAAAATCATTCCAATACGGTTACAATTCAGCTAATTAACAGGTTGAGACCTAATCTTTACTAACCTTGACTAATGCACCTTTAAGTTGTTCCAAAGAAGCAAAATGGTAAAGTGACATTTTGGGTAAAACTGAATATGTCCCGAATATTAAATTGGACACAGTCATGTTTTTTCCAGTCATTCAGGCATAACTGTGTGACTGAAAAAATTCACACAGACTTCTCTGTCAAGTAGACCAGTGTCTTATGAGAATGAACAATTAAGTCAGCTCACTTGTAGTTTTTGTGGTGATAGTTGCCAGTTTGGAGTTTGCTGCTCGGCTAGGTTATTGCCCCACTCTGCAAAACACTGCAAATAAAACACAAAAAAGTTTTAAACAAATAAATAAATAAATAATTTCATTAAGCCCCCCCCAAAAAACTTGTATATGAAAGTCCCACAGCTATTTTATTGATTACATTTATAAGAAATCAGACAGGACAAATGTAATATAATCAATCACATAGTAAGAATAAGATATTAAAAATGTGAAAAGGTAAAACACTTCAGGAAAAGCTTGCAAAAATACCTGAGCAGGACTGGAAGTCCTCTTCCTCTTAGCAGGGTTTGACTGTCCATCATCTTGGCGAAGAGGGCTGACGTGGGGGGGCAGGGACTGCCCAGAGCCATGTGCCTCCATTAGAAGCCCTCCTGCACTGGGGTGGGGTTTACTTACCTGGGAAAAAGCAATGTCACAAAAAAAGGGATGGTGTCACACACAAGAAGGCAAAGGAGATAGAAGAGAAGCAAAGAAACAAGACAGAAGACCTTGGTTTTAAACCTTCCTTTTTCTAAACCGCTCAAGTAAGCTACACAGTTTTAACATGTCTAAAATTCAGTATGATAGTCATATAGAAGATTCAAGGACTGATCATGTAAAAGAAAAACAGTATGGTTTCTAAATGCTCTTGTGCTGATATGTGCATAAGCTGATATGAACGGAATGCATGAAAAAAAAAATCAACATGAAGGCCTCACCCACTGTATTAAATTACTGAAAACCTACATAATTTTGCAAGTGTTTAAAATTTCAGTATCTCAAACATTCAAGCAAGCACAACAAAAAGCTCAATCTAAATAAATTATATTGTATATGATATAAAGAAATGTAAATCACAACAACTTAATCAGATAATACTCCAATATGGCTTTGAAAAGTCAAAGACTGCTCTGGTAGAGATTAGCACCAAATGTAACACTTTTTCTGGATTTTTTTTTTTTCATTTTACTACTCAATTAAGCCACCTGGCAATTCCCATCCACCAGCCAGCTCTACCTTATCATACAGCAGCTACCAATCAGGGATTGTGAAGGCTAACACATGCTTCCTTCACGACATGCGACGCAAGCCAACAGCATCTTTTGAACTGCTGATCAGTCCCCGCCACAAACTAGGAGGAAAGCTGCACTCTTTCACATACATGAGCTCAAAGACACACGCAATTGGTTAGCATCACTTTGACTGACAGGGTAGAGAAAGTATAGACAGCATGGCCAATTTTGTTCCCTTGTTTCCCAGCCACAGATGGCTGTGGCATTGCCAGGATTCAGACTTGTGATCTCCCAAGAACAATGCAAACACTTTTCTAGGGTCAGGGCTTTTTAGACCTGCACCAAATGTAAACTTCAGGAAAAAACACCTCTTTCTGTGCTGTCTAAAGCTGTGTTATGCCTATGATTACAGAACAAAAAACAAATTCAAAACCATTCACTAGGCCCCAAAGAGACCTTTAAGGACAGAAACATTTATTCTTGCAATATTGTTTTGTATGTTTAAATGAGTGCTCATGTGTTATTTTTTGAAAGTAGTATGTTGATTTAATAACTGTGTCAGAATTGCATGAATATTTTAGAAGGTGCAGATGTTTTAGATTTACATTTCCTCAAGGAAATACACAGTGCTTGCAAAGAGCTAAAAGAAAGTTGAAAAAAATGCTTAAAACAAAGTTCAAAGGAAAACCTGAATGGAAGAAAAAATAAATAAATAAAAAGCAAAAAGCTACCATTGCCATATTGTTCCAGATGATTGCTAGTATGTTGTTAGGTGGTTGCTAGGGTATACCAGGCGATTGCAAATGTATTGCTAGGTGTTGTTCAGCAGTTCCCATGGTGTGCCAAGTGGTTCCTATAGTGTTGGTAGGCAGTTGTTATGGTACCCTTCTGGCATTCTAGGGTGTTACTAAACTTTTCTAGATGGTTGTAAGGGTGTTGCTATTGTTTTCCAGTTGGTTGCTATTGTGTTTCTAGGCAGTTATAGTGTTCTAGCTGAGTGTGTTAATATGGTATCAAAATGGTTACTAGGGTGTTGCTAGGTGGATGCTATGGAGTATATGGCATAAAATTAAAACCACTGACTGGTGAATAAAATTGATTATCTGGTTACAATGGCACCTGTCAAGGGGTAGAATATCGTAGGTAGCAAGTGAACAGTGCGTTCTCAAGGTTATGTTGTGTTGGAAGTAGGAAAAACAGGCAAGCATAAGGATCTGATCATATTTGACAAGGGCCAAATTGCGATGGCTAGACAACTGGGTCAGAGGATCTTCAACACGGCAGGTCTAGTGGGGAGTTCCCAGTATGTAGTGGATATTACCAACCAAACGTGGTCCAAGGAAGGACAACCGGTGAACTGGAGACCGGTTCACAGGCACCCAAGGCTTACTGATGCACATGGGGAGCGAAGGCTAACAAAGGCTGACTTCGATCCCACAAAAGAGGTACTGTAGCACAAATTACTGTAAATGTCAATGCTGGCTATGAAAAAGGTGTCAGAACACACAGTACATAGCTTGTTGCACATCAATCTGCGTAGCTGCAGACCGGTCAGAGTGCCCATGCTGACCCCTGTCCACCTCCAAAGCACCTTTAATGGGCATGTGAGCATCAGAACTGGACTATGGCGCAATGGATGAATGTGGCCTGGTCTGTCATGTTTTCTTTTACATCATGTGGACGGCCGTGTGCGTTGCTTACCTGGGGAAGAGATGGCACCAGGATGCATTTTGAGAAGAAGGCAAGCCGGCAGAGACAGCATGATGCTCTGGGCATTCATGTGGATGTTACTTTGACACGTACCACCTACCTAAACATTGTTGCAGACCAAGTTCACCCGTTCACGGCAACCATATTCCCTAATGGCAGAAGCCTCTTTCACCAGAACAATGCATCCTGCCACACTGAAAAAAAATTTTCAGGAATGGTTTGAGAAATATGAAAGAGTTCAAGGTGTTGACTGGGCCTACAAATTATTCAGATCTCAATCTGATCGAGCATCTGTGGGATGTGTTCAGTCCATGGAGGTCCCACCTCGCAACTTACAGGACTTAAAGGTCTTTTGCTGCTATTGTCTTGGTGCCAGATACCACAGCACAGCTTCAGAGGTCTTGTGGAGTCCATGTCTCAATGGGTCAGAGCTGTTTAGCAAAAGTGGGGCCTATACAATATTATGCAGGTTTTTTAAAATGTTATGGCTGATCTGTGTATAACAGTGAGAATATCATATATTTGGTATATCCATCCATCCATCCATCTTCAACCGCTTACTCCTTTTCAGGGTCACGGGGAACCTGCAGCCTATCCCAGGGAGCATCGGGCACGAGGCGGGGTACACCCTGGACAGGGTGCCAGTTATTTGGTATATATAGGTGGATATTAATTTTGGGTTCAAATAATCTTGCAATATTATAATTCTATTCTGTAATCTGGGAAATAGTTAAATTTCACCTAAAACATACACAGATCCTTTTAAGAAATAATTTATTCTTAAAATAAGTGTCAGCATCTAGCTGCTCTCTATCTAGCTTTGTCTGACAACCTGCCAAACACAGGATAAGCTGGTTAAACTGGTGGCTGGTGATATTATTTTCTAGCTTTTTTATTGCCTTGTGTTATTTTAACTTGTTTAATGTTTTGCCTTTTCAGTGGTAATTGTCCCTCATTCATTTTTACATGATGTGAAAAGTGAGAATTTTTTGCCTGCTGTTTAAAACTCTGTATTAAGCAGGAATGCTGATTTCTCATCCATTAAATCAATTAATAAAATTGATAGGCCTTGATGGACAAAATGTCATATACAGTCATGTGAAAAATACAAGTATTTTTACTTATTTGGAAACTATATTTCCAATTACCATGGAAATTGTTGGCTTTTTTGACATATTTGGACAAGCAAACATTTGATCCTCTTTGAAACAGTGTATTAATAAAGTTGATATATTCTAGCAAATGACACATAAAACTGACAATTTGTAGTAATTTTCACAATTTAAATGAACAAAAAACAGATCAGTCACATGGAAAAAGTAAGTACACTTACATTTATCACACCTTCAAATCCATAAAAGTAGAATCAGGTGTTCAAGATTGGGTGCCAGTGATTAGAATCTGCTTAGGGAGTGCAGGTGGAACCGGTCTTATTCATACCTCTCTCATATCTAGTGTCTGGTGTTCTCTTTGAAAATGTGTGGTGCCATCATGCCAAGATCTAAACAGTTCTGAAAGGCCTTCAGAAAAAACGTTGTGGATGCTTATGAGTCTGGCAAGGGATTTAAAAAGATCTCCAAATTATCTGGAATATATAATTCCACTGTAAGGAAAATAATCTACAAATGGCACAGATTTCACACGACTGCCAATTTGTCCAGGACTGGCCGTCCCAGCAAAATCAGCCCAAGAGCAGACCATCTGATGCAAAAAGAAGTCTCCAAGAACCCCAAAATTTCATCACAGGATCCAGTGTCAAAGTGCATTCATCTACAATCAGAAAGAGATTGCACAAATTTGACCTGCATGGGAGGTGTGCCAGGAAAAAGCCCTTGCAAGACTACAATTTGCCAATGAGCACATAGGTAAAGACCAGGCCTTTTGGAATAATGGGTTCTGGACAGATGAATCAAAAATAGAGTGGTTTGGCCACAGTAACAGGAGACATGTTTGGTGCAGACAAAAGACAGCACCTTCAGGAGAAACACTTCATACCAACTGTTAAGCATGGTGGTGGAAACATTCTGGTTTGGGGTTGCTTCACTGCCCCAGGGACTGGACAGCTTACATTCATTGATTCAACTATGAATTCTGAATAATATCAAAGTGTGCTTGAAGATAATGTGAACCGAAAGTGACCCTTTCAACAGGATAATGATCAGAGACACACTAGCAAATCCAGCAAAGAATGGCTCAAAAAGAAGAAATGGAGGGTTATGGTCAAAGCCTAGTCAAAGCCGGGATGTGAATCCCATTGAAATGTTGTGGGGGGATGGCAAGTACATACACGAAAACCCTCAAACATGGTCAAAAATTCCAGAAAGTATGGTGGACAATTATGCAAAACGTCTACAATAAGTTATTTCTGCTAATGGGGGCAATACTAGCTTCTGAGACCAAGGGTATACTTACTTTTTCCACAGAAGAATATCACATCTATTGATATTTCTGTTGAATAAATGATTTTTTTTTTTTTTTTTTTTAAAAAGCCAATTTTCATTGTGGTTTTGTTCAAGTATATCAACTTCATTAATAGGCACTGTTTCAAAGATGATCAAATGTTTGCTTGACCAGATATGTCAAAAAAGCCAACAATTTCCTTGGGGTGTACTTATTTTTTCACATGAATGTACCATGTGTTCAAATTCTGTTCAAAAACCTCACATTTTGGTGATCGGTCATCAAAAGATAAATATGAGATAATAGACCAGATTTTCAGCTTTCATTTCCTGATATATACATTTAAATGTGTTCAATAAATTAGAGCACGGTACCTTTTGTAGCAGACCTCCTACTTTTTAGGCAAATACAAGTAATGGAATAGTCTTATAAGTAAATAACACTTAATACCTTGTTGCATATCCCTTGCTTGCAATAACTGCATTAAGCCGGTGATGCATTGACATCACCAAACTGTTGCATTTTCTTTTGTGTTGCTTTTCTGCTTGTACTGCAGCTTCTTTTAGTTCTTGTTTGTTTTGGGGGGTTTCTCACATCAGTGTTCTCTTCAGGAGTTGAAATGCATGCTCAACTGGGTTAAGTTCTGGTGATTGACTTGGCCAGTCTAAAACCTTTCTCTTTTCCTCCCGATGAAGTACTTTATTGTGTTGGCAGTGCTTTTTGGGTCATTGTCTTGCTGCATGATGAAATTCCTCCCAGTTAGATTGGATGCATTTCTCTGTAAATAGGAAGACAGACTGTTTCTGTAGACCTCTGAATTGAATCTGCTGTTACCATCATGGTAGATCAGTGAGCCCATTCTAGAAGCAGCCATGCACACATTTGCTTGTATTCTCTCATTTGTAAGTCGCTTTGGATAAAAGCATCTGCAATATGAATAAATGTAAACATTTGCCATGACACTAACTCCCCCAAGTTTGACTGTTGAGTTATGTTTTGGATCATGAGCAGATCCTTTTTTCTCTACACTTTGGCCTTTCCATCACTTTGGTAGAGGTTTCAGATCTTTTGATTCCAATCTGGTCTTCTAATTCTTACTGCTCATGACTGGTTTGCATATATATTTCTGAAGTCTTCTTCGCATGGTGGATTGTGATACCTTCACCCCTGCTCGGTGAAGGTTGTTGTTGATGTCACTAACTGTTGTTTTTGGGGTTTTCTTCACAGCCATCACAATGTTTCTGTCATCAGTTGCTGTTGTTTTCCTTGGCTGACCTGTTCCATGTTTGTTTGTTAGTACACTACTGGTTTCTTTCTTTTTCAGGACATTACAATTTGTTGTATTGGTTATGCCCAATGCTTGTGCAATGGCTCTGATAGATTTGCCCTCTTTTCTCAGCTTCAAAATGGCTTGCTTTTCATGTATAGACAGTTCTCAAACCAATATAAAAGTAAACATTCAGAACTATTCATTATTTAAACAATCAATTTAACATGGCACACCTGGGTAGCAAGAAACACCTATCAGTCACATGTTCCAATATTTTTGATTACTTGAAAAACATGGGTGGGTTCAAACAAAAGGTGCCATGTTCTAAATTATTAACACATCTAGATGTAAATATGAAGAAATGAAAGCTGAAATTCTAATCTGTCTTCTCATATTCATCTTATGATCTCACATCCAAATGTCGTCAATGTATAGCGAAAGAATTGGCCTTGCTGCTCCAATACTATCAGAGGGGACTGTATGCATGTGTGTGTGCGCGTGTACGTGTCCTCACATTTTGTCTATGCACCTACACACTCATGCTGATTAATCTGGTGATTGGAGTGGCAAGTATTCATGATTTGATAAACAAAATATATCTAGAATATAATTCCACTGACTCAAACATTATTGTGCACAATATGACCTTCAGTTACAGAGTACATGGTGAATCGCTTCATTTAACTAGTATAGTGGCCTAACAGCTGACTATTTGTGCAGTTCTGTAGGTAAGGGATTATCAGAATGTGTCAAGCTGGCTTTTTTCCAAATGTAAGGGTACTTTTCAATACACTTATATAACCACCGTACACAAGATTACACAACAATATGCATTTTTGTTATGTTACCAGTGCACACTTGCAATGTAAATAAAATCATAAATACACCCCACTTAAAAGAATAAAAAATAAATACAGTTTGGCTTTAGCTCTGTTCATAAAAAAATAATAATAATTTTGAACCCATCTGCTGTGACCAATAAAAACAGAAAATGACCATAAGCAAATCATAAGTTGAATTTGGCACATATAGCTCTTTTTCTTGCATAATTTGCTCATCACCCTTGCTCATTGCTCTTGCCCTTCATTACTGCTCAGTTTGTGGCCACAGCACTACTCTTAACTGGATACAGTTGTAGGGCTGTACAATTAATCAAATATCGATCACGATGACTATTTTGACTGCCCACGATTACATGAAAATGATCGACTGCGATATTGACGTTTAAAGTTCGTCCTCCGCTCATAGAAAACCCCGCTGCAGATCAAATCAAGCGCTTCCTAAACTTACAGCCAATCACCATAGAGTGGTGCAGAGATGACGTCATTTTGTAGTGCCAAAACCCAGAAACGGGATTAGCATTTTAGCACTCGAGCTGCCAGCCTCGCTTCGTGCTCCAGTGCTTTGCACGAGGGGAAATCATGACACTAAAATGTTGCTAAATGGCACTATAGAGGTTGTCGGGGACATTAAACGTTATCATGCCGAACAGGAAAAAACTTTGCAGAATAAACTGGTTCAGGTATGATGTGCACAATCCCAAAAAAAGTGGATGAAGATTCATCCACAGAGTAAATCCGTATTAGGGAAAATGTTTCAAATCAAGTTTGGAAAAGTTGAGCGACCGTGGTGTAGTTTGTTTATAGCATACGGTTAGCTTTTTATTTCTGGTGATTGTATTTAAGTTTCAAACTTCATAAAACTTGTGTTCATTTGTGAAAATTATTTTGATGCACCAGTGTGGCCACCAGTGTGGCCCTCGAAATTTGAAGGATCTGGAGATTCTGTATGGAATCTCATACCTTCTTTCCTCATATTTACCAAGGGTGCCAGTATTAGGGGAGGGCACTGATTGTTGCCATCATTTCATTAAAAGACCCAACACACAACATGCTACATCTAATGCATTAGCACCATAAGGTAAGTATTACAGCTGGAGAAATTCAACAACCCTCTCCTGGCACATTTCCTCCCTATGCACATCTGTATTACCACAGCTAAGTAGCTTGTCATGCTACTTAGTTTGATTACATTACCAGATTTCTATCCTTGTGCCACTCAAACTACTCTGTGGTGGGTGTTCCTCCCTTGAGTTACGCAAGGACAACAATTCAAACACTAGTAGCATCACTTTTCTTTTTACTTTTGTGTGTTGCTAACAGTTACTTTGCTTCTTGTCCCAAAGAAGTGTTAAGAATATTGTTTTAGTTAATATATTCGAAACCATGAGCAAGAATTAAAGTAATTTCTGCAATCTGGAAAGAGGCAAGAGACAGGGGTGCCCTCTCTCCGCCCTCTCTCCCCCCTTCTTTTTGCTCTCTATATTGAATCCCTTAGTCAATGGATATGGCAAAATCATTATATTAGCAGGATAAAGATGGGTGAAGATGAACATAAAATAGCGTTATTCACAGACGATGTTATGATGTACTTGAGAGACCCAGCAATATCTGCTAGATACAGTTGGTACTTTATCAGGATACAGACTAAATGTGCAAAAAAAAAAAAAAAAAACAGGTCATGTGCTACAATTTTATTCCATCAGAAGAAAAAAGGGCAAAATATAGCATTAATTATAATGCAGATATAGTAAAATATTTGTGAATATACTTCCTAAAAGATACTAGCACCTTGTTAGATGTAAATTATAGACATTTAAATAGTAACCTTCGAGCAGATATCCAGAGGCGGATTGTTATCCCTTTTTTGAATTTAGGGGAGAGAGTGGATATTAAAATAAATATGCTCCGGAGGCTTTTATATCTTTTTCAGATACTCCCAGTAAAGATCTCAGAAGAACAATTTAAAGATTAGGACAAATGAATTATGAGGTTTATTTGGGAAGGTAAAAAAAAGTCCACAATTCGACATAAAGCACTCCAGATACCTAAAGAAAGGGGTGGCTTGGTCCTCCCCCCCTTAAAAGACAATTATATAGCTGCCCAATTAAGACCCATAGTTTGCTGGTGCAACCCAAGCTACAAAGCTAGGCGGAAACAAATTGAACTTTCTCTTTTCTCTGAAGTACCAATTCAAGCAGTAGTTGCAGATGATAACCTATTAAGAACCCATATAAGTAAAGAATATCCGTGGATTACTACTACACTAGAAATATGGGAAATATTAAAAAAATAGGGAGGTGGTGTGTATATGATACAAAGTTTACCCCTAATACTTTAGACAAAGTTTTTAAGAAATGGATTAAGAAAGGAGTTACATCGTATTATTTTGGGTACAAATAAAATCACAAGCAACAATATTTTCTTAACCTTACAAGAATTTAAGAATCGGTTCGAGTTGGGTAATCATGAATTTTATAGATACTTTCAAATAAGACACCACTTCAACTCAACAGTGAACAAGAAGGGGAACAAAATGATTTTGTGAAGATGCTCCTGTCTGCATATAAGGCTACTTCCATTAGTAAGGTTATTTCTAAATTTTAATATTGTCTTCAAAACCACAGACCAGAATCCACCTCTTATCTCATAATTAAATAGGAGAAGGAAGGAAACATGACTATAACAAAAGAGGCTTTGTTAAAAACCATGTAGATCCCAATGGGAAACCACAGGCTCCCACCAATGGATGCTATTCGCCTCGAAAAATGTAGATTTTTTATTTCACTGGCTCAAAAGTGCCATAGTGAAATAGAATTAGGATGTTGGAATGACTGGGCATGTCCAGTTATTCACATATTTTGGAAAGATATACACAGGACATTAGAGGCTATATTAAATATAAAAATTCCATTCCAATTTTATGTCTTATATTTGGAAGTCTGGATTTACATGAAACCAATTATACATACCTATGGAGAATATTTCTGGTTGCAGCTAAAAATGGTCTCACTTGTAAATGGCTTGAACCTACTTCACCCCCCATAGAAGACTGGAAAGCAATTGTAATTGAAATATATTATATTATATATTTTATTTTTATATAATTATTTTTTAAAATCCTTACCGTTTCTTTAAAATTAAAAAAGCAAAAAGGGCTGTTGGGGAAAAGATGGAAGGAATTTGTGGAAAATTGAGAAATAATAATTATATAATAGATGTAATTATGGATTATTGTTGTAAATTAAACACTGTAATTATGCAAAGTTGTCACTAGACTGTACCCTATTTGGTTTTTTTTTGTGCATTTTTATGCACATTTATACATACAAACATATATTCTTTTGTTTGCTCTCACCTTTATTTATTTATTTTATTATTTTTCGTTTGATGTGACTAATTCAGGTTCTGTAAATATTACGATTTTATTGTGAAATTTGTAGAAAGTGAGCTGGACTGAGGGTCTCCAATTTTTCTTTTAATTCTGTAATGTATTTTTGACTCTTACACAGAAAAGTAAAATTGAAAAAAAAAAAAAGAATATTGTTTTAAAAGACACTGATTTAAAAAAATAAAATAAAATTGTGAAAGAGACCTATACCTGTATTACTAGGATGGGAATGTTGACAGGCAAGTGAAAAAACAACAGGCAGAGCAGAGAGACAGAAAAATGAGAGATGATAATGGAGGCTGACAGGATATAAGAGAAAAAAGGTGAGTGATAGATTTGTCAAAAGAGACAGAAAGTCAAAAGGAAGGATTATATCTGTGTACATGCTAAACTACACAAGAGCTTTTTGTCATTTTATTCAGTTTTCTTAAATTTGTCCAAAGAGTCTGCAAACTGTCAGGTTTGCAAGGTTAGGATAGTAAAAGCAGGGACATAAGGTTCCAAGTTATACATGAAGGATATTGTCAAAGATTTGGTAAGTTCAGTTCTTTAACTTATACTCTAGGGATTATGTTAAATTATTAGGAATGATTGGTCTGGCATGGATGGTCCCATAGATGGGCTTACAGGAATTAAGCCCCAGATGTCCACTTACAATAACACTACCCTAGCCAACACAAAACAATGCCATTTAAAAAACAAACCCAAATATACAAGCCAATATTAAACAAAAATCAGTCCAACCAGAGAGATTAATAAAGGCTTTATTTACACAATCATCTGGTTGTGTGGCATTTTGGATAACTTGTGCTCATATAATCATATTTTATGTGCTGTCAAAAATTGCACAAAAGAAATGAAAGGAAGTAAAAGCTGAATTAGAACACGAGTTGCCTAGAAAATTTTGTCACTACATATAGAGTTCAGAGAGAAAAAAAAATCAGTCCTGCTCTGATCCAACTGTACACGTTGAGCCGGTATACATGTTTCAATGAGGTAAGAAAACAAGGTTATTAAATATTAGGCACTAGGCAGGTGTAAATTATTAGGTTACTAGGCAGGTGGTTAGCTCGTACTTCTTGAGTCTCCCAAAAACCAAACAAACAAGATACAAAAATTAACAATAAATGATCAATCAAAAAATATACTTTTATTTTACTATTATTAAAAAGTTATTTTTTTCTGCCAACTTAGGACTTTTATCTGAAGTGCCTTTATGTGATCTCTATTTTTAGCTTGTTGATAGGTAGTGTGCTTGCACCACAGGGACAGGGAAAGCTTATCATTGTTTGAATGCTTACAATTGCTTTCTTAGCAGAAATGCTGATGGCATCTGTATTGTGTATGGTCACGTTGGAGCAGTCAAACACTGTCTAAAACCTACTCAACATGGTTCACTGATAAGAAGGAAGGAGAAGCTGCAAGTGGATGCTGTATGTGTATGGCTCTGTGAGCTAGCTAGTTGGTTAGCTTTCTTGTTTGACAAATGAATGCACTGCTGAGTATTCACTTGTTTAGGATGAAACATGCAGGTCATATTATTTTAAATGTCTGATTTGGTTTGGTGATGACTCATGTGATGCAACAGGTATGCAGTATTACCTGAGTATGTAATATTTCGTTTAAGTTGAGATAAAATGTGCACTAGAGATTCTAGAGTTGCTAGCAGGTATACAGCCATCTGCTACAATCCAAGTGTTTCACTGTGCCTTGTCTTTTAAACATTGATGCATTGTAACTCCTGAAAGCAAGTTTGTTCTTGGCCTGAAAGAACATCCAACAACAGAACATGGTCCAGGTTTTAATTTGGACATAGAGCATGGAGTAGGTGGTGTATGGAGTATGGTTCTTCACTCGTGTTTTCTCACCAACCGGATATATTCTGCAGCGAAGGCACATTCCTGTGCATATAAATATTCATTAACACCTCAAATATAATGAGGCAAGAGGTATTCCAGACCACTTACATAAGTGATTAGTTCAATAAATTCATTTGATCTAGGGCTGCAACTAACGATTATTTTCATAATCGATTGGTTGGCAATTTTTCCCGATTAATTGATTAATCGGATGGGGGTGAACTTTCAGTACCATTTTTCGTTTATTTAAAATAAAATCCAAACTGAGTGTTACAAATATAAACTTCAGACTAAAACCTACAACAGTTTGTCCAATTATATAAGACTGAAAAGAACCCAATACACACAGACACACACCAGATTAAATCTGCACACAGTGATGAAAGGGCCCTCGCACCCAGGTGCACATTGGGGCTGCTCTGCCAGGGGAATGACATAAAAAATTTTTTAGCACTTTTTAGCACTTACATGTTGTTAGGAGTGTATCATGATGTAAAATGTATCATTTCCTGTTGCCAGAAGGTGGCGCTATGACTATTACTGAATCTTGGCATGTCTTCTGCCCGGGACCTTTATCAAACATGTGAAGTTTGGAGAAGATTGGACATTCTGTGTTTGAGTTATAACAACTTCATTTTTCATGGTGAAACGCCGAAATTTGTGAGAGCACCACGCCCACGCCGTGAAACCTAAAAAGCTTTGCAATTTAGCGTCGTCAATGCCTTTAGATGAGACTGACCAAATATGATGCCGATCTAATTAAAGCTCTAGGAGGAGTACGTTAAAGAACGAGGCCTGGAAATGGCAAAAAACAGAGCAAAAATTTAAGAGAAAAATCAAAATGGCTGACTTCCTGTTGAGTTTAGTGCATGGGTTCAAGAGAAGTTTTTGTACATATTGGCATCTTACACATGTTTACCGAATTTTGTACATGTAGGTGAAACGTAGCACGAGGTGCACATCGGTGAAATTTTGTAGGTGTATCGAGGCATTTTGCCACACCTAAGTTAAATGACCAAATAAATGTATCATTTTGCCATACTTTAATAAGTATGCCAGATATCCTGAGTTTTCGAGCATCCCAAAGGTGTCAAATGTGCATTTAAAATGTAGGGAGCGCTATGGAGCCTATGAGGCACAACTATGATAAAATCCAACATCACATCGATTAATTTCATAAGACAAATTCATATGTAAAGTTTCCTGGATTTTCTGCCATGTTAAGTCTCTCAAAACACCGTGGGAAACTTTTCATCCAACATGGCCAACTTCCTGTTGGGCAGAGTCAGATAAAACCATGTGAACTTTGTCGCACTTGATGAGAGCAATGACTATGGTAAATCTCGTGCACATCGGAGCAACTTCATACCGACCATTGCCTGCATTCTGGGGCACTATGGAGCTCCTTGACCACGCCCATGCCCTACAGAACTATTACATTTTCACCAGTTCTTATGCGTCTGCCAAGTTTCGTGAGTTTTCGTTTATGTTTAGGCCCATAAAATCACACGAATGCATGAAAAAATAAAAATAAAATAAAATAAAAATAATAAACACCAGAAAAACAGTAGGGCCCTGCATCTCCAGTGCATTCGCCATCAGGTGGACACCGGAGGCATGGCACCTTCGGTGCTCGGGCTCTAATGATAAACATGCCGAAAACAATAAGGCCCTGTACCTCTGGTGCATGCACCCTCCAGTGTTCACCGGAGGCGTGGCACCTTTGGTGCTCAGGCCCTAATAATAATAATAAACACCGGAAAAACAATAGGGCCCTGCACCTCCGGTGCTGACACGGCACCTTCAGTGCTCGGGCCCTAATAATAAACAAGCCGAAAACAATAGGGCCTTATACCTCTGGTGCATGCACCCTCCGGTGTTCACCGGAGGCACGGCACCTTCCCGGATGTCCCAGATTCGGCTTTAGTTTCATTATTATGTACTTATGGTCTAATACTATATCATGTATGTACATGTTTGCATTGCTTTAAGCCCTCTCTGTATTTCCCGCCTTCTCGCACACCAATTGGTCAATTATAAAAGACTTGCAGCAACTATTGGCCAAATTCCTGCCTCTAAACCATTAGCCTACTCTCAGCAAAAGCGCTGTTGTGTACGGCATCAAACAATTGCTTGACAATAGCAGCAAATGACAGCTGTCCTGAGTCGAAATAATGTCCATGGCCAAATAAGGTCATTTTTAATTTCATGTTATCGCATTGCTTCGTATTACATGGCCATTCAAATGGGTAAATGATGGCAGAAGGTACACTCGTGGGGTCTAATATTTTATATTATTCCATGGACATGGAATGCAGGGAAAATGTAAAACGTATGCAGAGTGAAACTAGTTTTATTTATGAATATGTATGTGATGCTAACAGTGTGTCTTTTTCAGTGTATTGAAGTCTGCATTCATAGTAACACTGTTATGAACGCTATTAAGCCCGCCCCCCCAAAAAAAGAAAAGACAAAAAAGAGAAAGAAAAAAAGGCATCCTCTTTTTGGAAAACCAGAATATGGTCACCCAACTTTTGTGATATAATGTTAGCTGCATCAGGACAGTGCTCTTTTATTTATTTATTTATTTATTTACTTGTTTATTTTATTAAAACCAATCCAAACATTGAACGTGTTTTAGATCATATTGCTTTTCTCTTGACTGTATTTACATATGTGACCTTGAAGTAATCCAAAAATAATCAGATTACATTACTTTCATATTGTGATACTTTGTTGATGTTACTGATTACATTTTTTATGAAGTAATTTGTAACTGTAACAGAATACATTTTTAAAAGTAACGCTCCCAACCCTGTTGATTTGATTGAACATGGTTTGCAGTAATCAGGCCTGGTTTCATCTAGTCCAGTTGAACACCATTATGAATGAAGTTCAATGCAGTCAATAAGACCAAGTCTTTGATTACTAGGTAATAACATCCAACTGTAAAGAAGGTGACAGACTGCTGCATTAGTAACCAGCTTGTGCAAGTTCATGGTACAGGAGTCTGTCAGAGGAGCTCCTAATATTCACATGCTCTTATTTACTGCACATGTTGTAGTTATAAAGAAATATATAACCATGACCAACCTTCACCAACGAAGCAGACAAATGTTGCTTTTAAAACATTAACATGGACTTGAGTTAAAAATATTAGCTGATGACTACTGTCTGTCAGTTTTTATTTTTGAGAACATGGTGCCAAGTTAAGAAATTATATGGTAATACCTGTAGCCCTCTTTCAACCACCACAGATTGTTTGTAAATGATAAGCACTCAAATTATTAGTAAGGAGCCATATGCCACTTTCTCTCCTCATCATGAGCTGAAAACATTGATCTAAAACAGTTATTGATCACTTAGCAGTTTTTACATAAGAACCACAATTTTGTGCTGTAATGCATGTATATTTCGAATTTCACCTAGACTATATCACTGTGACAGTTTTGCTTCCATTTGCCATTAAAAAATATTCTGTGCAAACAAATATTAATTCATTTGCACGTATACAATTGCATTGCCAAGGACATGCTATCAAAGAACCGTGTGAGGTAGCATTATAAGCTAAATGACAGACGAAATTAAATATTATAAGAAACAACAAAAGTATATTTTTCACAGTTCTAAATGTTACCTCGACAAGCCAACATCCTGGCACGTCATCCACTGAGAAAAGACACCTGTTTATAGGATGACGAGTCACCCTCAAGATTTAATGTTTCACTGGATACGGCCAGTGTTAGCTCCAGTGTTATCGCAGCTGACGGGGCAGCCTCCTCCTCAGTTGACAGAAAAATCTGCCGAGTTAACACACAATGGGTTAAAGATTAGCCTAGGCTATTTATGACCAAGACAGCAAGGTAATGTTCTGTAAGTACTAGGGCTGCACGATTATGGCCAAAATGATAATCCCGATTATTTTGATCAATATTGAGCTCTCGATTATTTATCACGATTATTTATTGATTTTAGGGACAACATATTTTTATTGCACTTTCACATTTAAATAAACAGACCGCTGCTTTCACCTCCATGTTGTGCTACATTACTGCTAATGTACAAATCTTTACATCAAATACAACCGGTCCTTAAAGTGCATCATCTCGTAGAAGCAAAATATAAATAAAACTGTACTCAAAATATAGGATAAGTAAAAATAAAAAATACCATCAACCAAATGAAAACAATTCAGACCTATGCAGAAAAGGCAACAACAGTGTTTACAGGAGGAGAGACGCAACCAAATCACCCAATAGTGGTGGAGGGGTGATGTCATTTTGTACCGAAACCCGGAAGTTATCATCACACCGGTTCCCTCGACAAAAACACAATAGCTTTTTCGCATAGACTTTGGGATTATTGCAAAAAATAAACTCTGTGATCAACAAAAGTTTACAATCTAACATGTTTTGTCCATCAAGATCATTTTCACATATGAACACAACGTTTATGAATTTTGAAAACTAAATACAATCGCCAGAAATAAAAAGCTAACCGTACGCTATAAACGAACTACACCACGGTCACTCAACTTCAACGTCACCATCACCAAGCTTCCAACAAATTTTCCAAACTTGATTTAAAACATTTGCCATAATACGGATTTACTCTGCGGATGAATCTTCATCTACGTTTTTTTTGTGGGGGAATTGCGCACAGCATACCTGAACCAGTTTCAGGGCTCTACGGTAACAATTTCTTTACAATTACAAAATTGCAAAAATTTAGGAGCACAGTCAAAAATTTTGGAGCACGGTTGAAGTTTAGTTTTTTATTTATTTATTTTAGAGATGGTAACATTAATGTGCCACATTATAACACACAAGCAGACATGACAAAACTTGAGCTTGTCAATTATGACAGAATTTAGGAACATTTTGTGAGCCATGACACATTAATTTACCTTCTGATAAACTAAATGTAATATTTTCAGTTAATTTTACAGACTGTATGCAAAAAACAACAACCGTTAACCTGTTCCACCTTGTAAACAAATACAATAAAACTCAATGTTCAGTGTTTGAAGTCTGCTCCTCTTAAATATATTTAAAGCTACACTATTAGACATTTTCCACTGTCATGGTTCTGGGCTGGAGTCAGTTCTCGACCCGCTCTGTGTATATTGTGTATATATCTGAATAATCTCATGTAGGATGTGATTGGGTGAGTTCATTTACCAGTCAGATGCAAAGCGCTTTAGTTTAATGGTGTTCATTAGGGATGCACCGATCAGGATTTTAACGACCGAAACCGATCCAGATACCAATCTTTTTTTTTTGTTTAAGCTTTAATCAGGAGGTCCTTCATAAATAGTTAAATGTAAGCTCTCTGCTCATGGTCACTGTTAATTGAATTAAAATAATAGCAATGAGGAATACTGTTGGTTAATTGATAAATAAACAAGCATAAAATATTTATTTCTAAATATCTTAAACAATAAAGAGTTCTAATTAAAAGTAGACTAACACAAAAATGCTCCATATTAGGAAAAAGGCTAATAGCCTTCTAAGCTTAATGTCAAATTGATATTAAATGCAACCCATAGTAAGTAAACATTTTCATATCTCATTTTATTTATATTTTATTAAGTTATTATAATATCTTTTTTTAAATTAAATGATTTATTTATAACTAAGCACATTTTCTGTCTTTACATTTTAGTAGTTTTATTTTTGTTTATCAGTTGTTCCTTTTAAATCGGTTTCCCCAGTACAGTGCTGGGGGATTAAATCAGAACATGGAAACTGGAGTTGACTTTTCTAAGTGGCAACCCTGAGTTTAAAAGAAGTGAATGCGCTGTGAGTTGGTGTGGAAGGAGAGCGGCAGCGTGCTGTATGTTTACAGACTGAACAGTTGCTACTCTTTATTATGTTTGGTGAGGAATTATTTAATAAAGAAGTTTGAAGTAAACTTTGTAGCATTAGCATTATTATTCATTTACTGGCGCTGCCCGACGCCGCTGTGTCTACATGAGCAGGTCACAAGTTGAGGTCATTTTGCGGGATCAATAAAAGGTTCGTGAGATCGGGAATTTGAGGCAGATGATGTACAGAGTTACTCTCGTCATCATAATGGCTTCTTTGCAGTATTTACACACTTGTTACACACTTGACTGAGGAGATGAAAAGCAGTGTGAAAGTAACTGTTGCACAGTGTAGATGCATTTTGGACTTCCTGTAGTTTTTATTCCGTTTGTATTATACAACTCCGAACAGGTCACCGCACCGGTATACCAAAATATCTATTCACAGTCGCACAAAGTACTTTCCAGTTGCAAACACGAGTGAAATGGTCGCACTGTAGCGCCCTGAGTTTATCTGCAAAGTTTTTTCCTGTTCGGCGTGATGACGTTTAATGTCCCCGACAACCTCTGTAGTGCAATTTAACAACATGTTAGTGTCATGATTTCCGAAGCGAAGCTAGCAGCTTGAGCGCTAAAATGCTATGACTGTTTCCGGGTATTGGCATTACAAAATGACGTCATCCCTGCGCCGCTCTATGTGACTAGCTGTAAGTTTAAGCGCTTGATTTGATCTGCAGCGGAGTTTTCTATGAGCGGAGGACAAACTTTAAACATCAATATCGCAGTCGATCATGTTCATTTAATCGTGGGCAGTCAAAATCGTAATCGCGATCGATATTCGATTAATTGTGCAGCCCTAGTAAGTAGTGTCAGGCCGTGAAATCCTGGAAAGCAAGATGGCCTACATAACTGGCAATTAAATTTTTAAAGGGCAGAACATTTAATGAGGAATAGGTTCTCCGGCTGCAAAACATTTTGCAACGTCTAATTAATAAAGATATTGTAGTATTCAGTCCTACACATTCAAAGAAGTAAACCATCATTTGGGGAAAGTAAAAAAAATTTCTGCAGAACGCATTCATCATTTGCTTGCCCAGAAAATAACCAGACGATTTCCAACTACACAGCTCGCGCAGTGGCCGACCGACACGGCTCTGAGTCTTTCTGGCCCTCCATGACACGTGCAAAAACGGGCTGTATTTTATCTGGACAATCCGGTTATTTTTCCCAAATCGATGCTACAGTAACGCCGAGGTGCTAATATCGTGCTGCGAAGGTTTGAAACCTCAACAATACGCGTGTCACGCGAGTGCCAGAAAGACTCAGAGCCGTGTTGGTCGGCCACCGCGCGAGCTGTTGCTCTCGCTCACTTATTGCACAAGGAGTGCAAAAATTTGTTGGAATTATATAAAGAGTGAGAGAGCTTCCTCTCTCATCACATCCCAGATGATCTCCCAAGTCTGTTACAACCTGGTCTAGGTCGGGACGCAACATACAATAAAATAAAAATTAAAAAAAAAAGGGGTTGGCGAGACCAGGATTGCGTTTGCTTTGTTTTATTCTCACCTTATATTTTTTATATATATATATATATATATATATATATATATATATATATATATATATATATATATATATATATATATATATATACACACACACACACACACACACACACATACATATGCTGAGTATGCTGAGTTGCTCTATCACTTTTTGCTTCATTAAAGTGTTTTTCTGCATGTTGGATGGTCGAGTTGAAGTGGAGAAAATTAATTTGAAAGTAACAAGATGATTAATGGTAATGGGAACTGCACTTATATAGCGCTTTTTTAACCATAGTAGTTCTACAAAAGTGCTTTACACTGTGTTCACCCATTGACCCATTCACACACACTCACACACCAATGGTAGCAGAGCTGCCATGCAAGGCACTAGCATGCCATCGGGAGCAACTTAGGGTTCAGTGTCTTGCCCAAGGACAATTTGGCATGTGGAGTCATTTGGGCCGGGAATCGAACCGCCAACCCTACGATTAGTGGACAACCCGCTCTACCACCTGATCCACAGCCGCCCTAAAAAGATACAAAGTGCTGTTGAAATAATTTTAAATGGACTGCCGGCATATGAACAAGAAATAACTACCAAGTATTATCGTTTCCAAAAGGTCAATTTTATTGATTTATCAAAAGAGAACTAATGCCAGGAGTGCTGTGACCATAGATATAATAAACTAGATGTCACTTTGGTTAAAGGCAGATTTATACCTTTATGATCATTGTATATGGACGATGGCACAGGGTGAAGTCATACTTGCACATAACATGAGCATGTCCTGTAAGGGGTAGTGTTGCGTGAATGAAATCCGAATTTACAGAATTAGACAGCAAGGAAGGGCCCAAACAAAGATGGGTTCCATGTTTCTCTGTAGGAAAAATAAATAGAATATAACCCAGGCATAACTTTGTTTTGAAAAGTACTGGGGGAAAGAAACCTTAGCATATTGATTATAAACTGAGCATTTCTGAAGCGCTTTCAGACGTCCTTATTGAGTATATGAGCGGCTACTAAAGCACTTCAATTTAGCTAGTGTTTAAGTCCACAGTTATTAACTCACTTGTATTATTCATTTATGTTCATTAGAACAGTATCCACACTTTAATAACATTTCTCCTCCATGATAAAACTCGCAGTTCAGGGCGAGTTTTATCATCTTTCATGCAATGTATAGTAACACAGACATGCACAATGTATAGTTAGCTCATGCTAGAATCTCTGTGTACCACATGTACCCATGATCCCCCTTCTCAGCATCATGACAGGAAAACGCAAATACCAGGCGTAAGGCTGAAATGTCAATGCCATCTCACTCTTTTTCAATTTAATTCAGAGCATCCACCAGGATTTCTGCAAAAACTACTGCATAACAGTAGTGTATTCAGGGCCATACGCACCTATATGCTGTATGCTTACTTTTTCCCCAGGGCCCTTTGCATATAACAACTTCTATGGATCAATATTAGCGTATACCCTCGGAATACCCACTTGTTTTGCTACTACAGAAATCCCTAATCTACTCATGTGGTAGCTTCCCCTTTAACTATATCGCATGTTTTTTTGTGATTCTTTGTTGTCATTGGTGCATTTTTATTTGAATTCCCCTATGGCCTATAATTAGTCTCAAAACCAATGCACATATAAACCAGGCATGTGGACGTGATACGTGTGCACAGAACATTATCCACGCGCGAAAACCATCCTCTTGAGGGAGCATTCCCAGCAAACACAGAATGTTCTCCTAACGTTAATATATGGTTCCTGTTTGGTTATTTTTTTTGGGGGGGGGGGGGGGGGTGGTGGACCAAGTAATAATGTTCTAGGAACGTTGCAGGGAGGTTTTTTTTTGTAACAACCTAAAGCAAACCTATACAGAACGTTCTCTGGCAGGCCCCGCTGAAATCTGATTGGCCCCTGAAGTGCCCCTGTCCAGTCAGTCATCTCTGATCTATGTCAGAGCACTCCATCAGCTGAGTTGGTCTGTTTGAAATTCAGACTTGCGTAAAAATTTCTTTCTAGTGCATCTGGTAATGGCAGGTGTACAGACAGTGCATTTCTATCGTCCTCGACCACTTACGCTTCGATGGTAAGTACCTATTCAACACTTTAACTAATGTCTCAAAGGACATTAGTGTTACTGTCACTTATCTTCTCTTTGACTAACATTAGGAAACTAGTTAGCTACAACACACTAGTTAATTTAATAGCTAGTTACCTAGGCTAAGCAGTGTTGAATGGTAGCTAGCTAGCTGGCTAATTAGTTAGGTTTCACACATTATTTCACAGTTGCACAGTTCAGGGAAGTAAAATATAGCAGCTGACATGTAAAACCTATAATGTTTGGTCATGCCACACAGCCACAGTCATTATTTGTTGTAAATAAAACTAATGCTGTGTCCCATATAAGTGGCAGCTTACACAGAGCTCTGACTTGAATGGAGCACAGCATAATATTAATCAGTGAAGCTCATTTGTAAAATGAGCTTTTGTTTTACCTACAGAGTTTGCCAGAGGTAGTGGTTTCTGATCAAAAAGAAGCCCAGCCTGCCTGTCGCTGACCGGAAGAGCAGTTTAGTGTGAGAAGACATTGAGAAAGAGGGAGAGAATAGGGAGAGAATAGGGAGATCTGTTTTTATTAAACAATCTCAGCCTGTTTTGTATAGATTTAATCTAAAATATCAACTCAAGTCAATATAAAAATCCCTTCATATTGCAACGCTGCACTTGAGCTATAATCAATATATTTGATTTGTTTTTCAGTATAAATATATAAACATCTTTAAAAATGAATAAATTCATCTGAGAACCAAACTGCAGAGGATTAAGTGCATTTTATTTTTAATTTTTGTGTCAAAATACACAAAAAAAAGTCTTAATATCTAATGCATGTTTGCTTTTCATGTTAATTTATATTTTTAGTAAGATTTAGATTTTATTTGGTGTTGTGTGTAACATCAGACTGCTAGACACGGCTGTGTGCAAACTTCGTGATATTAAAGGGATATATAGTAAAGTTTATTTATTTATTTATTTATGTAATTTTGATATATCCTGATTAACATACATGTAACTTGCATTGCCTTTTTTTTATTATTTCTTTGTTAAATTTGCAGATGATGGTGGTAGAAGTAGTAAACTTGTTTTTTCAAGTGGAGAAAAATGTATCTGTTTTTATAGTTCCTTTTTTTAATGCTAGTTCTTGCAAATTTTAATCTATGAAAAGATTTTCATGTTTTTTTTAAACTAAATGATAATGACTGTTTTGAAAGTCCCAAAATTCATGGCTTGTTATTTTATGTAAACAATGGATCAACAAAAACATGGATTGTGTGCTGATTATTTATTTATATAGACGGATTTGTTTTTATTTATGATTAAGGATGCATGAGTGCATGAATACTAAAAATAAATTATGAAAATTTAGGTTAAGGGAATGCTATGGGAATGTTAAGAGAACATTATGGGAATGTTAAGAGACCGTTAGAAGAACGTCTGGGGAACATTCTGCAAACCTGAAAACAATGTTCTATTTCTGTAAGAAAACTTTCCAGGCTAACCAAGAACAAATCGTAAAGATGTATGTTCCGGGAACATGTATGTTTCTGGTCAGATCCAGCCAGTCCAGTTGGTACAGAAAACAAAAATTTTCATGGTGCCATCATGTCAGAACAAGTAAGTCTTACAGAAAGTTAACACCTTTTAGAGATCCCATTTTAATATTGTTGGAAGGAATTGATTTTGTTCACTCTATACACTCTAATATAGCTAGCTAGCTAAATATTTGATGTTACAAAAGCTAATATCACCTTGCAAAAGTTTTCCACAGGCCTCACGTTACTGAAGTTTGCTAAAGCTAGCTGGTTAGCCCTTAAAACCCTTAATGTTAGGTCCAACAAACTCTGTGACCCACACTGACTATATAGCCAACGCTATATATAAGGGCTTTAATAACAGCAGTACAGCTAAAAATAGAGAGGGTCGAGCAAATGCTCATCACAGCCCCATGCTTGCGGTGCCTTAATTGTGCATGCGGAGCAGAAATGAGCCCTTGCAGGGATGGTTTTCCGCTTGCAGATACTGTAAGCTCGTATCGATGTGTACGCACTTGGTTTTTATTGCGGTGCATGGCAATTTATTTATATATCTATAACAACTTTTACTACTGGCCATTTTAGCAAAGTGTTTTCTCTTTATCCCCCTTACAGCTGTTTTGTAATGCCCTTCATTAAATTTCTCTACATTTAAATTGAGGTATTTTTCACCACATTTCCTTTATGGGCTTATCATTTTCCCAAACTGATTAACAAGTAATCTGTAGTTAAATATTCACACTGAGATACTGTGTTGGCAAAGTTACAAATAACTATAAAAAATATGCATTGAATTAACTAGCTTATGCTTTTCCTTAATTGGTGTCAAGAGTCATTTAATTAAATTAGCAATTTTATTACATGCAAACAGTAAAACTGTGTAATAGTAAACCTTTTTTTTTTAGGACCACACTACTGCCGCATACTGTGCAGCATTTGCATGGAAAAATCATTGAGATCTCAAAGCTGGACAACAAAGAACTAGAAAAGTGCATTTCCTGAAGAAATGCATCTCCTGAATGGAGAGTGATTGTGCAGCTTAAGCAAGTTCCTGGTATTGCTAATATGTTGCTATGTGGTATCCCAGGTGGTTGCAAGGGTGTTGCTAAGTATTTCAATGTGGTTTCTAGGGTATTGCTAGGCAGTTGTTATGGTATCTCAGGTGGTTGCTAGGGTATCCCAAGTGGTTACTAGGGAGTTGTTGTTATGCATTTGTTAGAGTATGCCAGATCACTGCTACAGTGTTGTTAGGCATTGCTATGGTGGATGGTAGGGTGTCGCTAGGCGGTTGATACGATATTCCTGGTGGTTGTTGCTGTTCAAGATTCTGATGCCTGGTGAAACCTGATTGGCCAATAACGGCCATGTTTGTGAATTAACCATGTCATTATCAAATAACCAGGTACAGATTAGCACATAGATGCAGAATGCTAAATTTCAGCTTGACTGAACTCATGAGAAACAGTTATCGGAACTTAACTCCTCACTTTATTGATGACCATGGCCCAAACTCTGTTGATGTCCTCAAAACCTTGTGCTCAAATGACCATTCATGTTTCGTTCAAATCCATGCAAAGAATCATAATGTATAACTGTATGAGTGAAACAGGCATCACCCCATAACTGATTGGTTGGGGTGGCCATATTGTTTACAAATCTAAACATCCTTTTGAAAATTCTTGAGGAACAAGCTCTCATTTGACAACAACTTCGTGAAAAGCCGAAAATCCTAGGACTTGTTTGCAAAAGAATGTTTGGGGTATTTGGTAAATTAACTCAATCTATGTGGGCAGCGCTGCATGCTCCAAATTCCAAATTGATCTGATCAGGATCATCTCTCTTGCCTACACAGAGGGAGTGAGTACTATATAAAGGACAAATTTCATGTGTGAAGTACCTTCAGTTTGGTGTGCATGACCTTTTATATATTTCTTCCATTCATTTCAATGGGAAAAAAAAACTACTGCACACTACAAAAGGCCACTACGCTGGAACCACACAAGGAATCACAAAGCTCTATATAAGCACCCCATTACCGATCAGACCAAGCAACTTGTTATTTTTTCCATTTGGATATCTCAAAAAATTTCAGACTAGTTAAGTGGACAAAATTTTGGCAGACAAATAAGAACTAGAAAATGCAGTTCCTGCAGAAAATGTGAGTGCGTGTTTGTGAAGCAAATCTTCAATGTTGGCTGATTGTTTCTGCATGCTACAGGTAAAAAAAAAAATGACTACATAAGTTGACAAGTAGAGTATTTCCTCTTAGGAACAATCCAAAACAAATACTTTAGAAGGACTATATTGAAAATACAGGGCCCCAAATTAGAAACTCAATGCAACAAAAGTGAATACAGGTGTTCAAGACAGAAAACCTGTGATCACTGAAACAAAATTGAGTAGACATATGATTTCCAATCAGCCTAACTGCACGAACATGGTTATAAAATTACCAGTAAACACCAGAACTTTCTCAATTTTGGACCTATGGGCTGTGTCTATCTGCATGTCAATCATGGCTCCACATACAAATGAATTGCCAGAAGAATTGAAAAACCTGATTGTGAGACTTCACAAAGATGGAAAAGGGTACAGGAAGCTTGAATACCAACTAAATATCAAATGCCGAAACACAGTTGCAGTAGTAATCAGGAAGTGAGGTATAGAATAAGCCGTAGTACAACTAGCCAGAGCCACAGTGGCCGTCCTCTTAAAATTACGCCGCGGATAGTGCGCTACTTCCACAATCTAGCTCTGAAAAACAGACGAGCAAGTGCTTCAGACTTGTTACAGAGGTTAGCAATGAAAATCAGAGATTCTGTGACGGCTCAAACAGTGCAAAGTACATTGTGTCACGTTAACGTCTATGGACGGTGCCTAAGAGAAAACCCTCGCTTGCTCTTCAGCACAAAACTGCAAGATTAAAGAACATGAAAAAGAAGCCTGATCACACCAAGATAAATTTGTTCGGCTCAGATGGGATCCAGCATGTTTGCCATGAACCTGGCCAGGACTACCACAATGAATGCATAGTCCCGACAGTGAAGCACAGAGGAGGGAGTGAGATTATATGGGGCTTCATGAGTGCAAAAGGTTTTCAGGAGATGACATTTATAGATGGCACCATGAATGCCTGTGAATATACAAAAATGTCCGACAAGCTGAATCCCAGTCTCCAGAATCTTGGCAGAAGAGGAATATTCCAGCATAATAACGATCCAAAGCACACTGCCAAAATCACACAAGAGTTTCTAAAGTTTCTAAAGGAGGAAAAAGTGAAAACTATGACCTGGCCAAGTCTGTTTCCTGACTTGAATCCAATAGAATACCTTTGGGGTATTTTAAAGAGAGAGGTAGAGCAACACAACACCACCAGCAAAGAGCAATTGAAAGAATCATCTCTGAAAAATGGAAGAACACCTCTTTGGAAATTTGTGCAGCACTGGTATCCTCCATGCCGAGGAGGAATGAATCAGTCATCAAAAATAAAGTTGGATTTTTAATATAGTAACTCTAAATTGGTAGTTTTTAATTTTATGAGAGCAAATTAGAGATGCACCGATGTATCGGCCGATAATTGGTATCGGCCGATAAAGGCTATTTTTTGGCCGATAGTTTAAAAACATCCGATGACCAGGGCCGATTGTACCCTGTCAATAAAAAGAGGGCGGGAAAACACTTTGATTTTGTAAAGATGATGTCTCTTGTGTGGAATGATGACAAAACTGCAGTTTACAAGCTCTGTAAGCTCAGCACTGCTAAAAATTTTACACCGGAAGTAGCAGCAACCCCACCCCCCGCCGTTACTAGCGCTGCTCGTTCCGAATTAAAGGTATTAAAGTACACATTTAAAAGATTTAAATGAAGATGAGTTGTAAAAAGGTATATATTGCTATATATTGCACAGAAAAATATTTGTAGAGTAGTATTTTTCATATGTAGTTAATGAGTTAGTATAATAAAAAAAAAGGTTTATATTAGGGCTATATATTACCAGTTTTATATTCAATGATGAAGTTGTCATGAAATCAGAGAGGGAACTCAGCCACGGCACCATAGTCACATGACCACTGTCACATCGCAGCGAACCAGCAACTACAATTCCCAGAATACAACCCAAACTACAAACATGGCCGACGAGGACTACACTTCCCATACACACACACACACACCATCTCCCGAGTTCTGATCACGGACACCTGCACCCAATCACACACACAGTATTTAAGTGATGGTTAAAGCATTACTAGTTTGCGAAGTAAGCGCTCAGCAGCCTCGTCTCTGTCGTGAACTAAGTCTTAGATTCCGTATTCGCTATCCTGGTTTTGATATTTGCATTGTTTGTTGACTACAATTCTTTGCCTAAGCCTAGTACTGCCTGTTTGCCTGATCAACTGACCTCTGCTTGCCTTGTGACTATGCTTTCTGCCCGATCCTCATATTTCGGAGTTATTCCTACCTGTGCGTGCTTCAGTCTCAGGTACCGTATCGTAACAATCACCTGCACCTGAATCACGTTTCTGTTAACGAGCACTCATGTATATAGCCACAGTTTGCACTGCATTCTTTGTCTCACGTTTGTCTTACTTTACCTTTGTCCCTTTTACCGTATTTTGTTTCTTTACTTTATGTTTAGTCTTTGCCACAGTGTTTTGCCTTGGTCATAGTGTCTTTTGTTGGTTTATTTATTAAAACGTTTAAAATTCTGCACCTCCATCCGTCTCAACTTAAAAGCGTGACAGAAGTAGAAATGCTTTTGTTAGTGGTAAGTGAATGTGAAGCCTATCAGGAGGTTTTTTAGAATTCAGTCAGTGTTAATATGAATTAATAACATTCTTATGAATTAATAACTTTAATCTTCAGAATTGAGTTCATGTGTTAATGTTAATTAGAGTAATGTGTTTTCTGTTTATGAGACCAGTTACTGTGAAACAACTTGTTGAAATAGAGAGAATAAAGTTATTTGCCTTTCTCTCAGAATTGTGGAATTAATTATTATTAATTTAAAAGAAGGCATAAAAGGCAGAACTATCTGTATCGGTTATGGGTATTGGCCGATATCACTCTGAATAATCGGTATCAGCTGAGAAATTTAGTATCGGTGAATCTCTAGAGCAAATACCCAATTGTTCATTTAGAAGTAATGCAATTACTGTAAGCTGATACAATTTTGAACCATTTGACATTTAAGTGATCCACACACACAGACAGTAGTGCATGAAAGTTTGTGAACCCTTTAGAATTTTCAATATTTCTGCATAAATATAACCTAAAACATCATCAGATTTTCACACTTTAAGTCTTAAAACTTGACAACGAGAACCCCATTAAACAAACGAGACAAAATATTATACTTGGTCATTTATTTATTGAGGAAAATTATCCAATATCACATCTGTGAATGGCAAACGTATGTGAACCTTTGTTTTCAGCATCTGGTGTGACCCCCTTGTGCAGCAATAACTGCAACTAAATGCTTCTGGTAACTGTTGATCAGTCCGGCACTATTCCTCAGTACAGAACAGCTTCAACTCTGGCATGTTGGTGGGTTTCCTCAGTGAACTGCTTCAGGTCCTTGCACAACATTTCTATTGGACTAAGGTCAGGACTTTGACTTGGCCATTCTAAAACATTAACATCAATGATGGCACGCTGTCCTGGCACAGATGCAGCAAAACAAGCCCAAAACGTGATAGTACCGCGACCATGTTTCACAGATGGCATAAGGTTCTTATGCTGGTATGCAGTGTTTCCTTTCACCAAACATAACGCTTCTCATTTAAACCATTTAGTCTCATTCATCCAAAAAACTTAACAGTAGCCTTCTGGCTTGTACACGTGAACTTTAGCGAATGCAGACAGGCAGTGACTTTCTTCTTGCAGCCCTGACATGCACACCATTATTCTTCAGTGTTCTCCTGATGATGGACTCATGAACATTAGCCAATGTAAGATGTAACATTAGCCAACGTAAGGCCTTTAGTTGCTTAGAAGTAACCCTGGGTTCCTTTGTTACCTTGTGGACTATTACGTGTCTTGCTCTTGGAGTGATCTTTGTTGGGAAATCACTCCTGTGGAGGGTAACAATGGTCTTGAATTTAGTTAATTTGTACACAGTATGTCTTACTGTGGATTGGTAGTGTTTTGTAACCTTTTCCAAGCTGATGAGCATCAACAACTCTTTTTCTGAGGTCCTCATAAATATCCTTTATTCATGCCAGGACACACTTCCACAAACATGTTGTGAAAACTCAGTCTTTGATTGATCCCTGTTCTTTAAATTAAACGGGGTGCTCACTTACATCTGATTGTCATCTCATTGATTGAAAACACCTGACTCTAATTTAGCACAAGGGCCAAATTTTGATAGCCACACAACTAGGTGAGAACATCTCCAAAACAGCAGGTTTTGTGGGGTGTTCCCAGTATGCAGTGGATAGTACCTACCACAAGTGGTCCAAGGAAGGACAACCAGTGAACCGGCAAGAGGGTCATGGGTGCCCAAAGCACATTGATGCATGTGGGGAGCAAAGGCTAGCACATCTGGTACTATCTTACAGAACAGCCACTGTAGCACAAATTGCTAAAAATAAATAAATAAATAAATTTAAAAAAGGCATACTGCCTATGATAGAAAGATGTCAGAACAAAGTACATCACAGCTTGCTGCATATGGGGCTGCGTAGGCTCAGACCGGTCACAGTGCCCATGCTAACCCCTGTCCACTGCTGAACGCAACTACACTGGGCATGTAAGCATCAGAAATGGACCATGGAGCAATGGAAGAAGGTGGCCTAGTATGATGAGTCAAGTTTTCTTTTACAGATGTGGCCATTAAAAATGAAGGTCAAAAGAAACGGGATCGTACAATTTCATGCGGTATCAAGCGGAATCACATGCATGCTGCGGGCAGAGGTAATGCAAGACCAGTAGGGGGCAGTCTTTTGAATAAACACGGCTTCTAGTAGATACAGTAGTTCTACCTAGACATATACTGTAAACACATATTCTTTTACCAACCAAACCGTGCTGTTTCTTGTACTGAAGCCAATGATCTGCTTGTGCTTGGCCCGCAGATGTGTGAACCTCTCTCAGAACCATTTTGCAAGCAAGCAGCAGAGCACATTAAATGTTGTCAAGCCTGAAATGGAATGTGTGGTCGGTTAGATTTAAGAAAAAATATTACATATGGTTTACATAAAAATATTAAGTTTCTCATCAACACTTACAATAAACCTAAGTTTATCTAATTACAAGAATGAGTGTGCTCGAGTCATATAGTATAACAGTATATGTATTAGAATAGCACAGCAGTAACATGCAGGTTTATTACGCGAGTGACTGGGGTTCGTGGCTCAGCTCAGTTTAGTGTCTTTTAAATGAGCAGGGTTCTTTTCTCTGTAGAAATTTCCTCAAGGTAATGTTGAATTAATTCAATCTTCTCCTTTCTTGCCAATGGAAACTTTTTTCTTTTCTTGGATTAAAAGTTTTACTATTTAAAAACTGGTTTAAAGTGAACACAGAATTCACACACTGAAAAAAAGCTCATTGAATTTACTTAACTCAAATTCATACTTCGGTTCCACGTGATTTAATTCAGTTACATTAACATAATTTGTTTTCGTACATCAAACATGATTTGTTCATGTATTTTCAATGTTAAATAATTAAACCAAATATTCAAACATTTTATGTATTAAATTAAACATGTGGCAACGATTATTAAATGTATTGTTACAGAAAGAGAATATTCACAAGGTGATTTACACATCCTGACTATCATGGATACTCAGAAGTGGATAGTAACGTGCTACATTTACTTCAGTAACTTTAAAAAAAACTAAATAAATAAAATAAAATTTTAAAGTTAACTGGCCATACTTATACTCTTACTCAAGTTAATTTTTAATCACAGAAATGTATTTTGACTTCACTACATTCGGTTCCTCCGTTACTGTTAAATATTAATGAATATATGTAGTTTAATTAGTTTAAATCAGGGGTGTCAAACTCAATCGCACAGGCGGCCAAAACTCAAATCACACTTTAGGTCGCGGGCCGAACAGGATAAACATTTATTGAACAAACTTAATGTTTTTTTTAACATAAATATGAATCGAAACAGACAGAATACAATATTATTCCAAAATAAATAAACTTTAAATAACTTAAAAAATATTGCTCTCCATAAAAATATCTACTGTCAAAATTATACAAATTCAAAATACGAACATGCCGCAAAAAAAAACTGAAAATATAAATAAAAATTGTGCTTTTAAGTAAAAGTTCAAATAATAACAAATCAAAACATTTCATTTATTTTGCACTTATGCCATTTTGTCAGAGCTGGATGCTTGGCATCTTTTCTTGGCAACAAGTTCGTTTATGTTTGGGGTAAGGTTCTGTGTTGTGGAGATTCTCAGGATGGACTGCAGGTGTTCATCAGTGAGACGACTCCTGTGTGATGTTTTGTTAGTCTTCATCATAGAGAACAGCTTCTCACACAGATATGTGCTACCAAACATGCACAAGGTTCGAGCCGCATGTAGACGGAGCTGGGGCATTGCATCAGGAATGAAGCGAGTGAACTGTGCAGGCCCCACAGTGTCGTACTCTGTCTTTAGTGTCCCATTACACTGCAGCTCTATCAGCTCCATCTAAATCTGTACAGGTGCAGTTTCCACCTCGACGGCAAAGGGGTTGTGAAGCAGCTCGAAATTACTTTTCTGTGCTTCAAAGTCACCAAAGCGCCGTGCAAACTCAGTGTGAAGTGCGCTCAGTTTATCAGCAAAGTGTGCATTTGGGAACACCATGGCGCTGACTTGGTTCAACTTTACTTAGCAACAGGGAAAGTGAGACAAGTTGCATTGGTGCATTTGTGTCTCCCATAAGATCAGCTTCACTTGAAATGCCTTCTCTGCATCATACATATCAGTGATCATGCGGTCCCGTCCCTGGAGCTGAAGGTTTAAGATGCTGAGATGACATAACTAGTCAGCCAGAAATGCCAACTCACATTTCCACTTTGTCATCCCGCAGAAGTGTGGAGTCTTTTCCTTTACTGTCCAAGAACTGACAGATTTCCTCGCCCAACTCAAAAACTCTATCGAGAACTTTTCCCCGACTTAGCCACTGCACCTCTGTGTGATAAGGCAAGTCACCAAACTTAATCTATTTCCCTCATAAAAGACTGAAATTGGCGGTGATTTAACCCTTTGGCTCTGATAAAGTTTACGGCTTGCGTTACAGTGCTCATTACATGTTCCATTTTTAGGACTTTACCGCAAAGCAATTCCTGGTGTATGATACAATGATATGCTGTCAACTCACCAGTACAGTTCTCCTCCTGCATTTTTAACCGCATCCTTCCCACTAGTCCATTTTTTTCACCGCACATCGCCGGTGCTCCATCTGTTGCAAGTCCAACAAGTTTGTCCCAAGGCAGTTTCATATCGGTTACACTTTGACATGTTTTCAAAAATGTCTTTTCCTGTCGTTGTCCCGTGCATCGATTTAATGTTCAATATTTCCTCTGTAACGCACAAACTGGAGTCTACTCCACGAATGAAGATGGCCAGCTGTGCAGTATCAGTCATGTCAGTACTTTCATCCACAGCAAGGGAGTATGCAACAAAGTTTTTGCCTCTTTCAATCAACTGTGTTTTCAAATCAGTGGCCATCTCACAAACCCGATCAGCAACCGTATTTCTGCTAAGGCTTACATTTGCAAACACCTGCTTTTTGTCTGGACACAAGACGTCGCACACTTTCATCATGCAGCTCTTCAGAAACTCTCCCTCGGTAAATGGCTGGGCTGATTTGGCTATCTCCTCTGCCACAATAAAACTTGCTTTCACAGCAGCTTCACTTTGTGATTTTGCCTTGGTGAAAAACGTCTGCTGTGATGTCAGATTCCTCTTCAACTCTTCGACATTCTGTAGCCTCTGCTCTGCATTCAGGTTTTTCAACTTGTCCTGATGTTTTGTCTCATAGTGCCATTTTAGATTATATTCCTTAATTACAGCCACTTTAACTCCACAAAGAAGACACACAGGTTTACCGGCAATGTCAGTGAACATGTACCCAGCCTCCCACCGGTTTTGAAAGGCTCTGTTTTCAGAATCAACCTTTCTCTTGGCCATTGTTAAGGGCTAGCTTAACTTGAAATTAGGGTTTTATACATCAACATATATTGATCAATCTGACGCAGTGGACGCGGGAATGATCGCAGGTAGCCTGTTGCGCTGCATTATGGGATTTGTAGTTTGTGTGTTACTGGCGCTTCATATTGCCGGGCCATTTAAAAAAAAGATATATAAAATTATCTCACGGGCCGGATATAATTGTACGCCGGGCCCGATGTGGCCCGCGGGCCTTGAGTGTGACACATCTGGTTTAAATGATGTATAATGTGGTCGCGAGCCTCGCAATATGCTGCAGTGGTCTGACAACACCCGCTCACGTTTTTAGCATACTGGAGAGGGGGAAGAAGCGGGCATGTCCGGACACACACACACAGAGTTCTCAATGTAGTCTGAAAATCAGAATTTCCCTTGATTTTAATCAGATAACTAGTCACTAGTTAAGAAGTAACTAGTTAAGAAGTAACTAGTAACTTGAGTCGTCTTCTCATCGTATACTTTATTACTCTTACTCAAGTAACATTATTACTTTTACTTTCTGCCCCTGCATCTTTATCCCCACTGAACAGTTGCTCTATAAGGGTTTAGTGCTACCTGACTAGCTATGTTGGAGGTGTGAAAAGGAAGGTGTGAAAGGAATTATCCACACCCAACCCCAAGTACAGGTGCAAATTGCCCAATTAAAAAAAACAGCATTCCTTTTCTAAAAAAAAAAATGTCATTGTAAAATAATGTTAAAACCCAGCCTATTCAGCTGTTTTCCCACTCCAGCATTCAACAATACACGAAAAAAAAAAACAAGTTTCATTTGTCCATTTGTCCTACGTATAAACACCCATCTGGAGAACTTGAAAGTAGATTTAAACAGCTTGGAACATACACACTGCAAAATTCCTCCATGGTATCTCAAAAAGCCTCAAATCCATCTGGCTTTAACAAGGAACCAAAAATCCAAAACATATCCAAATGATTTCCATCAACAATTTTTGGACATAAATGCAGTATACCCACAACATATCCCAATATACACAGATGGATATAAATCTGGAAATAAAGTGGCAGCAGCTTTTGCAATAACCCAACAGTGTGAGGGTAAACACATCCCTGACCAAAGTTCAGTTTTCACTGCAGAGGCAAATGCTCTACTACTGGTATTGAAGTTTATTGAGACTGCTCCACAAAAGCAGTTTTTAATAATAACTGATTCAAAGTCGTGTCTTGAAGCATTGAAAACTACTAAACCTGATCACCCAACAATAGTGAAGTTTTTAATAAAAACTGTCATCTCTTGAAGCAAAGAGTTTTAATATTATTTTCTGCCTAGTACCTGGACATTCAGGAATCTCCGGGAATGAGCAAGCAGACAGAGCTGCCAGAGAAGCACTAGCTACTGAATCATTAAACTTCTACAGATAACAATAACTTTCACAGATCTGAAACAAACTCTGAATGTATATATCAAAAACAAATGGCAATCGGAGTGGGATCAATGTCTAAACAACAAATTACGGGAAATAAAACTTGTTGTTGGGAGAAGATACATGTGGCCTTTTAATAATCGCTGGGATCAAGTCATTTACACACGATGTCGGATAGGACATACAAGACTCAAACACCAATTTTTACTATCAGGAGAAAATCCACCAAAGTGCTCATCTTGTCAGAACCCACTATCCATTAAACATATTTGACTGGACTGTCATACCTCTACACATTTGAGGAAACTATTATTCAGCTGATACATTTTGAAAAGGTTTTTAATTAAGTGAATCCAAAATTATTTTAAAAGTTTTTAGGAAAAATGAATATTAAACACCTTATTTAACTCAAACTTAAATAACTAAACCCGGCTCCCGCCATGAATACAGCCAAAGAAGATGGCATGGTGAAAACAAATGAAAGAAAGAAAGAAAGAAAGAAAGTAAAATAAAATTACAAAGCATTCCTTTATTTTTTGATCTACAGTTAAATAAAATGTAAACTGGAAAATTAAATGGTAGGCTATACAACTGCACCTATTTCTGGACATTGCTTGATCTAAATATTCTAACTAACGAATAAAAATCACAAACATGACACTTGTGAATAAAACAAGTGTTTTATTAAATTAAAAAATATATAATATAGTTGTCTTGAATATCTCTGCAGCTAATTAAAAATATAAATGGGCTGTCCATCAATTGAAAGTACTCTGTCAGAGGTCAAATTTAAAGTAGCATTTTTGTATTTAGTTAATTCGGTTTCTGAATAAATAAGCATTGTCATCAAATCACAAGTCTGTTTTGATTTGATGGTCAGAAGCTGTACTAAATGGTGAATGACCTAAAAATCACAAACATGACACTTGTAAATGAAGTAATTTTATATATGTAATTGTCATATCACAGCAAACCAGTGACATTTCCCATCTTGCACAGTGGCCTACAAACATGGCCGCCATGGACTGCAATTCCCAGAACACTCCCATTCACTCTAATCACACACACCTGCATCCTATTCATAGCACTCACAACTGCTACATAAGAGACCTTTTGAACACTATGACTTCGCGAAGTATTACGCTCAGTTGCCTAGTCTCTGTTGTATTTCCAAGCCTTATCTCTTGTATGCTTTTCTGGTTATTGACTTTGTTTACCCTGTTGACTCCGATTCTCTGCTCTGCCTTGTTTAGCCTGTCTGCCTGATCGCTTGACCCTAGCCTGCCTTGGACTTTGTTTTCTGCCTGATCCTTTCTATTATTTTGATTAAACTGCCATACCTGCACTTTCTTCTGTCCTACACCTACATTATGTGGCAGAATACTTCGCCCCTGGAAGCAGCAGGAAAGTGGAGGAGACATCACGCTAGGCGTGAGAGGCCGTCTCTTCGCCCTCAGACAGGAGTCTGAGGTCGAAGAGACGGCCTCTCACGCCAAGTTCCTGTCTGAGGTCGAAGAGACGGCCTCTCACGCCAAGTTCCTGTCTGAGGTCGAAGAGACGGCCTCTCACGCCTAGCGTGACGTCTCCTCTTTCCTGCTGCTTCCAGGGGCGAAGTATTCGGCCACATAATGTAGGCGTAGGACAGAAGCAAGTGCAGGTATGGCATTTTATGTGCTGAAAGCATGCAAAGAAGCACTACCATCCTTTTTCCCTGATTCCATCCATATTACCTGCATGGCACACATCATGAATTTGATTGGAGGTGCCTTCTGTAAACTCTTAACTGACTTGAACACATTTATGATGTACTACAGTCAGATATTTTACATGGCAGGGGGTCACAAAGAAAATACCCGTCCTACTTGTCTGGCAAACCGAATGGCAGTAAACCAACCATGTTCCCAAATCAATGTACTACCTGTGGGAACTCAAGGTTCTCTGCAGTGCAATATCATACCGAGCATTTCACTCATTACAGGGAATTTCTACTGGCAGAAATGCAGGTACTTTTAAAGCATAAAATCAATTTAAGCTAGTTTAAGCTAATTGTTGTGGGTACAGCATGAATACAATAACCCAAACCCCCTCTTTTTCATGTGTTACCTACAGGTTCAATTGAACATTTTGTCTGACAAGTGTCTTTTTCAAAGCAGTCATCCTGTCACAATGAAGATATTTGAGTACTTTGAGGATCTGCAGATAAACTTGTGGCAAAAACAAACAGCTTCATGATAAGGTGTGTAGTCAGTACTTCTCACATTGTGTTGTCTCATGAACTCAAGAAAATGAGGTGAAAGCAGCATTCAGTGATGCAGATGAAAAGCTAAGTAAGTATATAGAGCATGGACAACCTGGTATTGAATTTCTCAAAGAGGTCAGAATTTTTGAGCAACAATGCCTTGCATTCATGGATGACAGCCCCAACAGCTACAAAGCCATTCCTGGCTTCTCCTCAGCGCCTGAGGATGAGATGGATAGCTACATCACCAACCTCGGTCCAGCAGCACTTCAAGCATCTGTGACTGGGATTGTAGACCTCGACACCTTTTGGGTGGGTCTACAGCACATGCTTCCTGTGTAGAGCAAACTGGCCCTGCTCTAGAAAGATTCCAACTCTCCAGATGCAGAACTCAGCAACAGCATCTATAAAATTGTTCTCTCCAACTAAAGGAACTCTACTTCAAGCAGTAACTTGAGGGCTCTGGTCTAATATATTACAATCAGAAAGTGGACAGTGGTCTTCTGGAAATGGATGACCCACTGCTCAAAAGTGAAATGTAATTGCCTCTGCCAAATGTGGCTACACAGTTCCAAAATATGTTTGCAAGTTTAGGGTATATTAGAATGTCCTATAATCAATGTTTGTTTTCTATTTGTTTAAAGTATGAGTTGATGATAAAGTTTGATTTTGTGCCTAAATTGCAGAGCAGTGAATTAAGAGATCGATCGTAATGTCACCTGCCTTTTTGCTTTATGTGAGTTATTATCTGAGATACTGAGCCTGTGTGAATTGGGGTTACATATATTATCTACATACAAATTACTACACCTGCTATTTGTGCATGTTCACATAGTTCAGTTGGGGAAATTTGTGGGTCAGAATTTGGTTAAAAAAAATAAATAAACAAGCTTTATGCATTTTGTTTGTTCTTTGTGTAATTATACACAATTATACATACTATTATACGTCTGACATCATACAATAATATTGTAAATGGATAAAGTTGGTATCCTATTATAAACTTTGCAAATGTTCCGCAACCTTTCCACTACAATTACGTTACCACTACAAAATCAGTAATTCTGATCTCAAAAATCATAAGAAAAAATTATATCTTGGTGGGATTGCGTGTGTGTATAGGAATCGTGTACTGCGGCATCTAGATTACTTATCTCTACAGCTGTGACAGGGAACAAACCCTAAACACATTTAAAACAGGAAATCTAAAGCTACACTAGTGAAGCCCAAACACATACACCATGCTTCTCTTTGTTAATTAATATAAGACTGTCAGGAAAATTAGTCTTTCCTCTGTAACATAAAAAGCTGAAAAGTGAGAAACATGGTTGAGGCGATTAAGCCACGTGTCAGATGTGATGTGTTTGTGTGTGTGTGTGTGTGAGATAGTGAGTTTAGGGATTACTGTGATCAGCGTGTGTATCTATCTGGTCTCACCTGCTGAGCTGTGATCTGGACGCCCTGTCTTGAGGTAAGCTCTGCGGGGATTGGGAGGCTCCATGCTTCCTCAATATTAGGAAGCATTTTACTTTTACTCGGTAGACTAGTGTGATGAAGGTTACACAACTGAGCCTAGGATGAAAACGCGTGAAAAACATATTTAAACAGCAATCTATGGTTGGATGTCGTAACAATTTACAAAAGTGCTCTTAGGCTTAAGTTTAGAGGTGCATCTAGATAGGTCACGCTGTAGTGTAGAAGTCACTGATCATGGAGGCCTCAAATTTATGATGTAATTCGTTTAAACATGAATTCCTATTATTATTAATTTTGAAAACGTGCCTCTTTCACACGTACAGAGAATGGGGAAGATATATGTCAAAGAACTGAAAATACTGAAAAAGCATGTAATGTAAAACAATGAAATGTTCAGAACCAAAATAGTCAAATTCATCAGTAGCAGCTACAGAGCGAGCACAAAAAAAGAACAGAAAACTCTAAAGAATCCTACCACTCATGCTTACTGCCAGCCAATTACGTCCGCACACATGTGCACACAGAGACCAAAACAAACACACACAGGCTCAGGGGGTCAGAATTAAACTTGTACACAGTTGTCAGTAATCAAGTCTGGATGCCATTAGCTCCTACGCTGTCCAAGTTACCTGCAGGTATTTGATGCGGGTAGTGATTGCTGCGATGTTGCTGCAGCTTTTGCTGCGTGTGGCGTTAATATAGCACTTGATGGCATCTTGGGGCTGATAGCAGGACTCGTAGAGCGTGCCCAGGTCCATCCAGGCTGCAGCATGACTGTGGTCCAACTGCACAGCACAGATGTATGCCTGAAGAGCATCCATGGGCTGATTCTGCTGCTGATACAGCACCCTGAGTGAGAATAAGGGCAAAATAGGGACCAAAAGTAAGTTAAAGTGACCAAAAATGTATTAGAAAGAAAAAGAAAAATCCAAAACTGCAACAAAACCAAACATTCCACAACCATACCCTATGGAGCACCAAGTATCTGCACTGGCCTCAGATTTGTCTATGGACTGCCTGTAAGAAATGAATGCATCCTGCACTTTCCCAATACTTGAGTAGCACCTACAAAGAAGCAATAAACAGAAGGCAAATCACAAGTCCACATAGTATGCCATGACAGGTAAAATTATGTTTAGTAACAGCAAGCTATTTACATCATTAGGACAACTACTTCCAAGATTCAGCACAAAAGTAACATTGTACTAACCATTATGTCAGACCCAGTATGCTAATCATGATCAGGTTTTTTGCCTCTGCCTCAACTGTTGTTGCCTAATATCAAGACATTTCATCAGGTGCTATCCAGACAATCTCACAATTCCAACCACAAGAACAGTTTGAACAATGTGAATAGCAGGTGTGACAGGTACACCCAGTCATAATGTAATTAAAGCTTCCCAAGGAAATGGAACTTAAAGGCATTTGTCTTGCTTGATCTATATACATCAACCCCATCAACCTTTCAACACAATTGAAAAGAAGCCCAATTATGCAGAAAAACGGATGACCTGGTAACTGCTTGCCACTAACCTTCCAAGAAAATACCAGGACTGGCCAGAGTTGGGGTCAGCTTCGAGAGATTTCTGCAGACATTGTATAGCGTAACTGTCTTTATTGGCTCGGTCTCCCAGCTGCTCCACAGTATGATGCATCCAGCCTGGTGTGAGAAGGACATTGCAACTACTTTTCACATGGCTTAATCATACAGGAAATTCAATTGAAACACTGAGCAACTTACTTTGGGCAAAAGTGACAGTAGAATGACTCCAAGCTAATGTAAATACAGTGAACTCACGGTATCCTAATTTACTATGTAGAATTATTACCTGGAATTATTACCTGGAAAACATAGGACCCTATGGATTCTGTTTTCATAATTACTAAGGGTTTTAGAGAACTGAGGCAAATGCTGCTTGTCATTTCATTAAAAAATATTTATGCATTTTGGTACTGCATTAAAAGCACTAATAATGTGAAATAAGTATTACGAGGTAAAACATGAACATATAAATCAGGTCCAATTAAAAATATAGAAAATAGCTTCAATGGTGCTAGTTATGGGGTGGCCTTACCAAGCTGTTGTAAAGTAGCTGCTTTCACCTGGGTAGGGAGATTCTCTGTCTGCAAGAGACTTTCATAAGCCTCCTTTGCTGCACGGTATCTTTTCTAAATGCAAAAAGAAACAGCGATAATGAAGTGTGTGCATGTGTGTGTGTGTGTGCATAGGGTGTCTGAAAAGTCAAGAACCAATGAAAGCCATATACACATACATAAAAAACACATGTTCTCTACATATTCACTCTTATGTTCTATCATTTCCTCAGCTGTTACATCATGTTATTATGCATTTATATATACACCCTTTATATACACATACAATCAGGTAAAAAAGATAAGTACACCCCCTGGAAATTGTTGGCTTTTTTTTTTGTAACATATTTGGGCAAGAAAAAAATTGCTCATCTTTGAAACAGTGCCTATTAATAAAGGTGATACACAATCAAATGACACATAAAATTGAGAATTTTCACAATTTAAATTAAAACAGAGCAGTCACATGGAAAAAGTAAGTACACCCCTACATTTATCACACTTTCAAATACATTAAATTAGAATCAGGTGTTCAAGATTGGGTACCAGTTATTAGAACCTGCTTATGGAGTGCAGGGGGAACATGTCTTATTCATACCCCTCTAGTAATCCATCTAGTGTCTGGTGTTCCCTTTGTTTGAGGTGTGTGAGCCATCATGCCAAGATGTAAAGTGCTCTGTAAGGCCTTCAGAAAAAATGTTGTGGGTGCCTATGAGTCTGGCAAGGGATTTAAAAAGATCTCCAAATGATTTGAAATACATCATCCCACTTTAAGGAAAATAATCTACAAATGGCACAGATTTCAAATGACTGCCAATTTGTCCAGGACTGGCCATCCCAGCAAAAAATCAGCCCAAGAGCAGACCATCTGATGCAAAAAGAAGTCTCCAAAACCCCCAAAATTTCATCAAAGGATCTGCTAGTAAGTCTTGCAACTGTTGGTGTCAAAGTATATGCTTCTACAATCAGAAAGAGATTTCAAATTTGACCTGCATGGGAGGTGTGCCAGGAAAAAGCCTTTGCAAGACTACAGTTTGCCAATGAGCATAATGTGCTCTCTACAGACTAATCAAAGATTGAGCTGTTTTGCCACAAAAAAAAGCAGGCATGTTTGGCGCAGACCAAAGACAGCTTTTCAGGAGAAGTAGCTCATACCAGCTGTGAAGCATGATGGTGGAAATGTTATGGTTTGGGGTTGCTTCACTGCATCAGGAACTGGACAGCTTGCATTCAATGATTCAACTATGGATTCTGCATCATATCAAAGAGTGCTTTAAGTTGTGAGGCCATCTATCCAAAAGTTGAAGTGAAAGTGGACCTTTCAACAGGATAATGATCCTAAGCACACTAGAAAAATCCACCAATGAATGGCTCAAAAAGAAGAAATGGAGAGTTATGGAATGGCCTAGTCAAAGCTGGGATTTGAATCCTATTGAAATGCTCTGGGGGGATTTGAAACATCCAGTACATGCAAGAAAACCCACAAACATTTTGCAACTGAAAGAATATTGCATAGAAGAGTGGTCAAAAATGCCAGAAGGTCTGGTAGACAATTATGCAACATGCCTAACAAGAAGTTATTTCTGGTAAAGGGGGCAATACTAGTTTCTGAAGCCAAGGGTGTACTTACTTTTTGCACAGAATATCACACCTATTGATATTTCTGTTGAATAAATGATTGAAAAAGCTAATTTTCCTTGTGGTTTTGTTCAAGTATATCAACTTCATTAATAAGCACTGTTTCAAAGATGATTAAATGTTTGCTTGTCCAAATATGTCAAAAAAGCCGACAATTTCTATGGGGTATACTTATTTTTTCACATGATTGTATACGGCTAAAAGCATGTGGATACCCGCCCATCATATGTGGACCTTCACCAACGGTCCACATATGTGATCCATATGTGGTGACCCAGCAAACACAAACGCGCTTTCGACGAAGTCAAGCGAACCCCCGCCATTGAAATGAAAGCTACAGTTAGTCGAAAAGAGGCTTGATCACGATGAAAAAAATAATTTTTCTCGCGAGAGCTATGAGAATTTGGGAAAGGTGTAACTCATCGAAAAAAAAATCATCGACGTCGAATATACGTAGAAAAGAAGCTTGAACAATGTTAACATTCTTGAAACGCTATATTACTTTGAAATTAAATGAAATGAAATGCGAAAAAAAACTGATTAATAAGGTTACTGCTGTGTAATTTCAAAGAAATATATCTAGATGTGATCGTTCTGTCATATCTCAACCCGGCCCGTCCCATGCACGCATACGCTCACCATCCCCGGAGTTCTAATCTCCCACACTTGTCGCTAATCACACACACTCACTCTCCACTAGTATTTAGAGAGTCATTCGCCAAATGTTCAGTGCGAAGTATACGTTCAGTAGCCTTGTTCTCTGCGTTTCCAAGCCTTTCATATTCGTTTGCTATCTTTGTTATCTCGACCTCTTTTCCCGTTTACGACTACGCTTTCTGCCTGTCCCCTTGTGCTTTGTTTGCCCGATCGCCTGACCCTTGCTTGTTTTATGACTACGTCTTTGGAACTTCCCTTTACTACGCACCCGCTTCTGCTTCTGTGCCAACTCCGGTTCGTGACAGAATACTTCGCCTTCCAATGGAAGCAGCGGGGGATCCATGTTGGCCACAAGCCATCGAGGGACATGGTCGGATGATCAGCGACCACGACCAACGTCTAGCCAACCTGACTGAGCAGGTAGCTAGGCTAAGTCAAGCCACGCCGTTTGCTGCGGCGGCAACAACGCATTTACCTCCCACACCGGCGCCGGAGAAGTACGACGGAGATCCAGCACGCTGCCGGGGTTTCCTCCTACAATGCTCCCTTTTCTTCTCAACCTACCCAGACATGACGGAGAATCGTAAGATCATCCATCTCATGGAACTTTTGACCGGGAAAGCTCTCCTCTGGGCCACCGCGGAGTGGGAACAGGGAGGAAACGTCACAAACACGTATGATCAACTGACAGCGCGATTCCGTACAGTCTTTGATCACTCGCCAGACAACAGAGAGACTGGTGAGGAATTATTGTCCCTGAAGCAAGGATCACGCTGCGTGGCTGATTACGCCCTCGAGTTTCGCACTGTAGTAGCAAGAAGTGGATGGAATCAACCCGCTCTCAAAACTGTGTTTCGCCAGGGATTAAATGCCGACATCGTGACCAAACTGGCATGTCGCGATGATCAGCTAACACTCGACTCACTGATTGATTTAGCGATTCGCCTGCATCGTCTACTACGGAGCCGCTGCCCCATACGCAGTGAGGTGGAAGTACCAGTGCAGGAGTCTCCCGTGGAACCCATGCAGCTGGATCAGACACGGGTTATCATGCAGGAGAGAGAACGAAGGTGCCGTGAACATCGCTGTTTTTATTGCAGCGAGGAAAAGCACTTCGTGCAACAATGCCCACTCAAGCAACGCTCCGCCCGATGGGACAACACAACTGCTATGCAACAGCAGCCAGGGGTGAGTTTGGATTCCACAGTCCAACACTCGATTCAATCTGCGTTTTTAATGCCAGTCATATTAGAGTACTCAGGCGTATCTTGTATTTTAGAATCGCTGATCGACTCAGGAGCGGCAGGGAATTTCATCAATCAAGACACCACACAGCAGCACAACATCCCTGTTCGTCCCCTTATCACACCCCGCCGTGTTCAAGCCATTGATGGAGCCCCTATTGGAAAGGGGCTTATTACCCACTGCACAGAACCCATTAACCTCCGCACCAGCGCTCTCCATCAAGAACGGATAATCTTCCATGTCATTGTATCTGCCCGTCATCCAGTGGTCCTCGGTCTTCCCTGGCTCGAACATCATAACCCACAAATTTCTTGGACTCAAAGGGAGATCACCCACTGGTCATCGCATTGTATCAACCACTGCCTTCAACTCCCTGTGACAACATTAGGTACCACGTCCATAGAGAGCCCTAACAGGGCTGACACCGTTCAAATACCCAGTGAATACCACGACCTAATTGAAGCATTTAGTAAATAGGAGAGAGATATACACAGAGTGGTGGCATCCTGTTCATCATGCGCACAGAGTAAGGTACCTTGGACACTCCCCGCTGGAAAGCTCAAGCCCCTACCTGTACCGGAACACCCATGGTCACACATATCTGTCGACTTTGTAACTGACTTACCAAGATCCCAGGGAAACACAACTGTTCTTGTCACAGTGGACCGATTCTCTAAATCAGTACGCTTCATCCCATTACCCGCCCTGCCCACCGCCTTTACGACAGCTGAACTCCTTTTCCAACACGTGTTCAGATATTTTGGCATTCCAGAGGAGATTGTCTGCGACAGGGGTCCTCAATTCACATCCAGAGTATGGTCCAGCTTTATGGAGAAGATGGGAGTTACAGTGAATCTCACCTCAGGTTATCACCCACAAGCCAATGGCCAAGTTGAACGAGTAAATCAGGAATTCCTGATTCCTCCGAACTTTCTGTGCCTCTAACCCCGAAGATTGGAGCAAGTTTCTGCCATGGGCCGAGTACACCCAAAATTCTCTCCAACATTCTGCGACTAATCTCACCCCATTCCAATGCGTACTTGGATACCAACCCCCACTATTCCCATGGAATGCGACCCCCACAGAATCACCTGCCGTTGACCAGTGGTTTCTACGTAGTGAACAAGTCTGGGCCGACACGCACCAACGTCTGAGACAGACCACATACACGTACAAACGCAAGGCTGATCGCCACCGCAGTAAACATCCAAATTACCAACCCGGCGATAGGGTATGGTTGTCCACCAAGGACTTAAAGCAACCACATAGTTGTAAGAAGCTAACTCCAAAATACACTGGACCATTCAAGATCCTCAAGCGAATCAATGAGGTTACTTACCGTCTAGAACTACCACGACACAGCCTGCATCACCCCCTCCTTCCACGTATCACGTCTTAAACCAGTTATCAACGGACCTTTAGCCACAGAAGTGCCCTCTGAGACCCCCCGGTTCCTCTGGAGATTGATGGACAACCAGCTTACTTAGTCAAGAAGATCATCAGCTCTAGACACCGGAGGGGCAAGCTGGAATATTTAGTCGAGTGGGAGGGCTACGGACCAGAGGAACAATGTTGGATCCCTAAACAGGACATACTGGATCCTCAGCTTATTAGAAATTTTCATGCAACTCATCCTGATCTCCCGGGTCCATGACCCCGGGGGAGACCAAGAAAGAACTCTGCTCCCGGAGTGAGCCCTTTGGGGGGGGGCTTCTGTCATATCTCAACCCGGCCAGGACTCAGTTTCCCAAGAAGCAACACTCACCTCCCATGCACGCATGCGCTCACCATCCCCGGAGTTCTAATCTCCCACACCTGTCGCTAATCACACACACACTCTCTCCATTAGTATTTAGAGAGTCATTCGCCAAATGTTCAGTGCGAAGTATACGTTCAGTAGACTTGTTTTCTGCGTTCCCAAGCCTTTCACATTCGTTTGCTATCTTTGTTATCTCGACCTCTTTTCCCGTTTACGACTACGCTTTCTGCCTGTCCCCTTGTGCTTTGTCTGCCTGATCACCTGACCCTTGCTTGTTTTACGACTACGTCTTTGGAACTACCCTTTACTACGCACCCGCTTCTGCTTCTGTGCCAACTCCGGTTCGTGACATGTTCATTGTTCAAAGATTTATTTTTATTTCATTTTTTGATAGCGTATTCTCCAATTTACGGGAATACGAAATCTCTTGCATACGAAACTGCACATACGAAACCAAACATACGAAGCTAAGCACGCACATGCGCAGATATCGTCCCTAAACCACGTTGGATTTCATTGTACATATAAGCTATATCTTGAACTGGTATGTTTGTGTTATATATGAATGGATTCTTAAATAGATTATACTCTAGGCATTTCCATAACATGTAAAAATGCTGTTTATTTTATATACCTGAATAAAAGATTCTGAAGTCGCAATCCGTTCGTTGTTAATACGTGGTCGAAATCGCGTTTAATAAATACAAAAGTTGATCTGGTAGTGGTCGATATCGTGCTTGAATGTGAGCGATAATAGGGGACAGTACACGATGGTTTCGTCGAAATCACGTTTCGTTTCGACGTATAATATCCGCTTAGAGCTTCATTTATAGGCTTGGTTTCGACGATAAAATGCGTATAAAAGTGTCCCCGTTTTACGGCTTGAAAGCGGCTTGATTATATGTCATATCGACGATAATCTTTGCGACTTTTCGCCGACTATTCGACGTCGAATTGTTTGCTGGGGACCTTCACCAAATTGTTGCCACAAAGCTGGAAGCAGACAATTGCCTAGAATGTCTTCGTATGCTGTACCATTAAGATTTCCCTTCAGTGGAACTAACAGATCCATCCAGAACCTGTTCCAGCATGACAACACCCCTGTACAAAAAAGCAATGACCCTAAAAGACATAGTTTGACAAATTGGGTTTGGAGGAACTCCAGTGGACTGCACAGAGCCCTGACCTCAACCCCATGTAATACCTTTGGGATGAATTGGAACATTGACTGCAAGCCAGGTCTTCTCATACAACATCAGTGCAGTGCGGACCTTACAAATGCTCTTTTAACTAAATGTGCACAAATTCCAAGACATCGTCCATAATCTTGAAGAAAGCCTTCCCAAAAGACTGGAGACTGCTACAGCCTCAAAGGTTGGTCCAACTCCATATTAATGCCCATGGTTTTGGAAAGGGACACTACCTCCACCATGCTTGACTGATGAGCTTCTTTGTTTTGGATCATGAGCAGATTCATTCTTCTGAAACTGTTGTTTTGGGGGGGGGGGGGTGTTGTTTCACAGCTATCACAATGTTTCTGTCATCAACTGATTCAAGATTTTTAGGATATTACTATGAAATTCTGGTCTAAAGAGGAGTATGCCAGGTTTTCATTTCACTGCAAGTTATATACTGTATATAATTGTGTATGTAACAAATAAAAATATTGGCTTGGAAAAGATGTCTTGCTTTTCTCCCATAGATAGCTCTCAGGTCTTCATGTTGGTTTATCCTTTTAAACAACAAATGCAGTCTTCACAATTGAATCCTAGGGCTCAAACCAAGAGTAGGCATTCAGAGCTATTAATACACACCTGGGCAACAAGAAACAACTATCAGTCGCATGTTCCAATATTTTTGATCACTTGAAAAAATGGGTGGCTTCAAATAAAAGGGGCCATGTTCTAAGTTGTTTAACACATCTAGATGTAAATGTGAGGAAATGAAAGCTGAAATTCTGATCTATCGTCTCATTCATCTTTTGATCTCAAACCCAAATCTCCTCAATGTATAGTGAAAACAATAGAATTGGCCTTTCTGTTCCAATACTTTCAGGGGGGACTGTTGATGTGATGGTCAAGCGTCTACCTCATTTTGGGCATATTGTGTGTGTGTGTGTGTGTGTGTGTGTGTGAGAGAGTCCATGTATATATACTTAGAACATGGAACCTTTGGTGGCAGACTACCAAATTTTAAGTAAGCAAAAGTATTGGAACAGATATTATTAAAGTAATTTCATCATTGGTTGCATATCCCTTGCTTGGTATAACTGCATCAAGCCGGCAACCCACTGAGAACTGTCGCTTTCTCCTTTTCCAAGATTGTATCGCAGCTTCTTTGAGCTGTTTGTTTTTGGGGTTCTCTCCTCAGTCTCTCCTTTAGGAGGTGAAATGCATGCTCAACTTTTTTTTCTCTGAAAAGTCCTTTGTTGGGTTGGCAAGTGTGTTTTGGGTCATTGTCTTGCTGCATGATGATGTTCCTCCCAATTAAACTGGATGCATTTCTCTGTAAACTGTCAGGCAGTTTACATATTTCTGTAGACTTCTGAATTTATTCTGCTGCTACCATCATGAGTTACATCATCAATAAAGATTAGTAAGCATGTTCCAAAAGCAGCCATGAAAGCCCAAGCCAAGACACTACCTCCACTGTGCTTGACCAATGATCTTGTATATTTTGAATCATGAACATATCCTTTCTTTCTCCATACTCTGGCCTTTTCGTTATTTTGGTAGAGGTTAATCTTGGTTCCAGAACTTTTGTGGCTCATCTCTGTAATTCTTTGTGACCTGCTTGATGTCTGTTTGTTAGTGCACCAGTGGTGTTCTTTTTCAGAATATTTCAAATTGTCTAATCTATAGTCTCATATCCATCTTTTGTTCTCAAACCCAAACTTCTTGAAAAGCAAAAACTAAATAATTTTTTTAATATATGGCCTTGCTATTCCAATATATGAAATGCAGGGATGCATGAGGCATTCAATATTGCTCTTAACAGCAGTAAAAGTACAAGAGAGGGATTTCCCCTGTTCTAATGAAAACGTTAGATAGCAAGGAAGCCCTCAGCTGTCACACTGGACTGGTGCCACAGGTTCTCTTGCCTGTTGCTATGGCAACATGGATAGATGCATATTGATTATTGCTAATCTATTATAAACAACTACTCAAGAAAAAAACAATTTACAGACAGAGACAATATGCATTTAGACAGAGGCATGCAAAAAAGTTAAGAAAAACAGCAAAGGACTTACCTGTATTTCATACAAATGAGCAATGTGGAACTGAACTGTCAAGAGAAAAAGACAAAAAAAAATACAAAATTGACATTTTTGACATCCTCTTGTCCAACTCAATGTCTGCCTGCTTATTTTAGAAATAAATACTTTTGTCCACAGCTCAGTTGTCTTTCAACACAATAAATGGTTCACTCAGACTGAGGGGTGAGACTGCCCTTAATGTCCCTAGGCATGAGTGTGTATGTGTGACTGCAAGTGTGTGTAGGCTGCTCTCAGCCTGATCACGAACAGTAGACCCAGCAGCATGTGGATTGGTGTTTCCAGGGTAACCACTGTCAGGCAATAGGAAGGTGTGATGAAATTGAAAAGGAAATAGCTGCAGGTTAATATACTGCTGCTATCAGCTATCCAATGTGATTTATGATCACGTATCCACAACCATAATTCATGCATAACTCTTTAGTACAGAATTTAATATTTTACATTTACACCATTTGCCAGACATTTTATCCACAACGACTTAAAACTGAGACAGGATATGACGGAGCAGTTGAGGGTTAAGGGTCTTGCACTAAGGCCCAACAATGGCAGCTTGGTGGTGCTGGGATTTAAAGTAAGATTGAGAAGATTGCATTGCGGCACCACTCTCACTACAGGAGTGGTCAGCGAGTGGTTTACTGAGCCACAAAATGAGTTGGCAACTGTGAAATCAGGAAGAAACGTGTGTAGTGTGCACTAGGCTTTAACCATTTAGCCAGCACTGCCCTCCCTACATGTTTGGTCTAATAGCCAGTACAGGATGATCCTGTACACCTGCAGAGCAATAAAGTGATTGTGGTACTTACTTTCAGCCTTGGACAATGTGCAGTGGTTTGAGTCAATCAAAGCCAGCTGAAAGTGCTAAAGACAGATAAAGAGATAAAGAGTGAGAGATAAAGACAGAGAAACAAGCAGAATTTTAACATACACTCACCATCCACTTTATTAGGAACACCACTACATTCATACAGTTATCTAAGCCAGTCAATCATGTAGCAGCACAATGCAAAAAAATCATGCCGATACAGGTCAAAAGCTTCAGATAATGTTCACATTAAACATCAGTATGAAAAAAAAGTGTGATCTCTGTGACTTTGATTGTGGCATGGATATAGGAACCAGATGGGCTGGGAAGTTTCTGAAGTATTTCAGAAACTCTAGAATTTGCACAGAATGGTGCAAAAAACAAAAAAACAGTGAGCAACAGTTCTATGGGTGGAAATGCCTTGATGATTAGAGAGGTTAGAGGAAAATGGCCAGATTTGTTCGAGCAGCCAGGAAGGATATAGCAACTCATAAAATAACCTTTATATAACTGTTACTAACCACTCTTTATAACCATGGTGAACAGAAAACCATCTCAGCATGCACAAAACAGCCGACCTTATGGTGGATGGGCTACAACAGCAGGAGACCACATCAGGTTCCACTCTGAACAGCCAAGAACAAGAATCTGAGGCTATTATGTGCACAGGCTCACCCACACTAGACAGTTATAAAAATAAAAAACTTCAATCTTTTCTTCAAAATTTTTTCCCTAGTCTTGGAACAGTCAACTGACCAGTTTTGGTGAGTATGTGCCCATGATAGCCTCAGATGCTTGTTCTTGGTTGACAGGAGTGGAAGGAGTGGTCTTCTGCTGTTGAAGCTCATCCATCTGAAGGTTTGATGTGTTCTCCTTTTCTGCTCACCATGGTTGTAAAGAGTGCTTATTTGAGTTACTATAGACTTCCTGTCAGCTCAAACCAGTCTGGCCATTCTCCTCTGATCTCCCTGATCAACAAAGTGTTTCAACCTGCAGACCATCTGCATACAGGATGTTTTTTGTTTTTAATACCATTCTGTGTAAAGACTAGAGACTGCTGTACGTGAAAATCCCAGGAAATCAGCAGTTTCTGAAATACTCAAACCAGCCCATTTGGCACCAACAACCATGCCATGTCATGAACGAATGCAACATGACTGGCTGATTGGATAACTGCATAAATGAGCAGGTTTACAAGTGTTCTTATTAAAGTGACCATTAAGTGCATATGATCAATTTGGACATTTACAGATTTAATGATTATTAAAGTGCAGACTTCCAGCTTGAATTTAAGAGTATTTATATCCAAATGGGTGAATGTTGTAGGAACTACAGGACTCTTTATATGTGGTGACACCAAGTAAACCAAAAGTAATTGGACAAATTAACAATCGTAAATTAAAATGCAATTTTTAATACTTGTCTGCAAATCTTTTGTAGTCAATGACTGCCTGAAGTTTGGAACCTATAGACATCAACAGATGCTTGGTTTCTTCCCTAGTGATACTCTGTCAGGCCTTTACTGCAGCTGTTTTCACTTCCTGCTTGTTCTTGGGGCATTTTGCCTTCAGCAAGTTAAATGCATACTCAGATGTATTCAACTTAAAGAAAGTCTGTATCAAGTCATTGAGACCCGTGAGTTCTGAAGCATATGGCTGAATCTGAGCAGAAAATTCTGCTATACACTTCAGGGTTCATCCTGTTGCTTTCGTCAGCAGTCGCATCATCAATAAGTACAAAAGAATCCGTTTCTTTTAGCAGATATACATGCCCACTTCATAAGATGAGGTGAGATCATGAGCAGTTCCTTCCCTCCTCCATACTCTTCTCTACCCATAATTCTGGTTCAAATTGATCTTTCTCTCTTCTGTCCATAGGATGTTGTTCCAGAGATGTAGGTGCTTTTTTACTATGTTTTTGACAACATCTAATCTGGTCTTCCTTATTTTAGGCTTACCAAGAGTTTACATTATGTGGTAAACCCTTTGTATTTACTCTGCTGAAGTCTTCTCTTGATTGTTCCATTTGACACAAATGGAGGGTGTTCATTATCTGGCCAACTGCTGAAGGTTTTTTCTTTACCAGGTAAGGAATTCTTCTGTCATCCACCACAGTACCTCTTCCAGGTCTTTTGGTGTTCCTGGGCTCACCAGTGCATTGTTTCTTCTTAACCCTTGTGCGTCCTTATGGACATTTTTGTAAAAATCATTTTGTCCGTGTTAATGCAAACAGCATAAATTTTGCAAAAGATTTGTGTTTTTATTGGATTTTTCATAATTCACCCTCATTTTCTTTCGGAAATCCATTTTAAACTAGGTATACAAAATAGTTACACTCAGGGCCTTAAGGACCAAAATGTCCCCATTGAAACCCATTCAAACTACAATATTTAATCCCTGTGACGGTTACGCATAAAATCATGCATTCTGTGTTAATAGGCTTTCATTTTGTTGACAAGGTTTCAAAACATTTAATTTTTTTTAAAATTCTGAAATGTGTAGTATTTTCTCAGGTTTAGCCTCTGGGGAAAATCCATGATTTTCCTTTTTTTCCTGAGTCTGCTGTATTATAGAGCACTGCAGACCAACAGAATAAATGATGCAGCTATAAATGTGTTGGTGTGTTTGTATGGATATCAGAGTTGTGGTGTGTGTGTGTGTGAGCGAGAGAGAGAGAGAACAGTTTGAAAGAAAGGAATTATATTGTACTGGAAATCACAAATCCCACCCCATGCATGTCAAAGAAGGTTTCTGAGCTTTGAAGATTTTTGCATTATGTAAGGAAACCGGTGTTTAAAGGGGCGGCTGTGGCTCAGGTGGTAGAGAAGGTGTCCACTAATCGTAGATTTGGTCGGTTCGATTCCCGGCCCACATGACTCCACATGCTGAAGTGTCCTTGGGCAAGACACTGAACCCCAAGTTGCTCCCGATGACAAGTTAGCAAGTTAGTGTTAGTGTGTGTGAATGAGAGACAGTGTAAAACGCTTTGGATAAAAGTGCTATATAAGTGCAGACCATAACTATAGTATTTAAATTTACATGGATAATGTGTGTGGTAGATTAGCGTAGCAGAAATGTGGTTGTTGCAGACCGCCACATTTCGATTTGATTCTCATCTCAGGTGAGAGTGTGGCGTTTGATTTTATTCAGGGCATTGAAAATATGATTAAATCATGATTGATGTACAAAAACAAATTATGTTAATGTAATTCAATTCAATCACGTGGAACCGATGGATGCATTTGAACTAAATAAATTCAATGAGCTCCCCCCCATTGTGTGTGGACTTCTGTGTGAACTTTAAAGGGTCATGAAACCTCCGTCTTTGAATCTACGTCTCAATGTTTTTTGAAAAATGCAACTTAAATAGGTGCAGATGGCTGTGCAAGGAAGGTAGGGGGAATGGGCGTGGCAGGGAAAGGCAGGGGCAGAAGTGGGGAGCCTTCAGAACACTCACAATGAAGATGGACAGTGACAAAACGTTTGCGGTGGCAGCAGTACGCAGGGCTCTAATGAGGTAGAGGACTTCTTTCCTCCTGAATCTCCAGGGCTAAATCGAGACACAATAGATAGTGGTGCAGGTCCTCTGGCATGACTAAAACATGAGGAAAACATGGACGAACCGGAGGCGGCGCAGATGGGAGACGTGTTGGAATGGTAGCTAGCTAATAGGCTTGAGCTTTTAATGAACAAAAGGGGGAAGGCTCTTCCCTTTAACACGGACTCTCTTATGAAATGCATAGTTTTGCACGCAACGGCCCATGGAGCTTATTATTATATACAGTTGCGGTCAGAAGTTTACGTACTCCTTGCAGAATCTGCAAAATCTTAATACTTTTAACAAAATAAGAGGAATCATAAAAATCCCACCTTATTTTTTATTTAGTACTTTCCTGTATAAGCTATTTCACATAACAGATATTTACATGTAGTCCACAAGACAAGATAATGGCTGAATTTATAAAAATTACCCCGTTCAAAAATTTACATTATGCTTGATCCTTAATACTGTGTGTCATTACTTGGATGATCCACAGCTGTTTTTTATTTTGTGATAGTTTTCATGAGTCCCTTGTTTGTCCTGAGCAGTTAAACTGCCCACTGTTGTAAAGAAAAATCCTCCAGGTCCTGCATATTCTTTGCTTTTCCAGAATCTTCTGCATATTTGACCTCTTTCCAACAATGGCTATATGATGTTGAGATCCATCTTTTCACACTGAGGACAACTGAGGGACTCATACACAACTATTATATAAGGTGTAAATATTCACTGATGCTCAAGAAGGTAACGCGATACATTAAGAGCGAGGGGGGTGTAAACTTTTGAACAGGATGATCAGTGTAAATTGTTATTTTGTCTTCTGGAAGACATGTAACTATCTTATTTAGTGTCTGAAGGGCAATACTGAATGAAGAATATATCTTTACACAAAATAATAAACAATTTACACTGATTATACACTGATGCAGTAATTCGTGCAAAAGGAGCCTCAAACAAGTTTTGAGTATTAACATACTTGTCAAAAGATTGATATTTTTGTATTATAAATTCTTTATTCAAATATTCTGAGATACCGGATTTCCACGAGCTGTAAACCGTAATCACCAAGATTAAAACAAAAAAAGGCTTGAAATATTTCACTTTACGTGTAATGAATCTAGAACATATGAAAAGTTCCACAATTTGAATTAAATTACGGGAAAAAAAAGGACTTTTCCACAATATTCTAATTGTTTGAGATGCACCTGTGTGTGTGCATATATATATATATACATACATATGCACATACATACATATATATATATATATATAGAGAGAGAGAGAGAGAGAGAGAGTATATACAGTTTTTATAATATATTTTATTATATTGTTTTTCTCGAACCTCGAGGCAGCGTGGATGGGAGAAATGTCGGAATGGTAGCTAGCTAACAGGCTCGAGCTTTTCACAAATAAAAGGGGAAAGGCTCTTCCCTTCTGTGTGGATTCTCGTTGCGTAGTTTTGCATGCGATGGCCCGCCGGCGCCCGTGGAACTTTGAGCAATTTAATTAGCTCAAAAGGCAGAAGGCAAGTAAAACTGTCATAGTTAAAAATTAGACACATACCTCAGCGATGAAAAAGTCCTCGCGAGAAAAATGCTTGCTACACACAAACAATTTCGATGCATCGATAGTTGATGGCCAATCAACCGCCCGCAACCAAAGTCTAGCCTTTGCAGCATCGTGGGGAAAGCCATGAAACACACTCGAACTCTTACACCACTGAAACAAACACTTGCGACCCATTTGAGCGCCTCTCTCATCTACTACACCTGTAGGAAATCACCTCGTGCTGTCATGAATAATTAAGAGACAGCATCTTCGACACGAACGCCTCTGTTAAAATCTCAGAAAATGTAGTTTAGTGTTGCATGATGGTTTAAATCTAAGAAAAGAACAAAAGTTCCCATTGGTAAGAAAGGAAAAAATGGAATTCATTCAATTCGAGGAAGGACATTCACATTTACACAAACACACACACACACACACACACACAGAGACTTTCTACAATGGAGAAAAAAAAAAAGCTCATTAAATTCACACTCTCAACTGAGCTGAGGATCGAACCCCGGTTGCTGGTATAGTATACAACAACCACACTAACACTGCGCTATTCTAGCACACAAGTTTTAGACATGTTAACATAAATATTATAGTTACAGTTAGGGATGCACTGATACCGATACCAGTACTCGGGTGTCGGCCCGATACGATGCTCATGTACTCGTACTAGTAAAACTACCCCGATACAACCGCACCAATACCACTTTATGACAACGTGACATAGCCTAGCCTCTCATCAGTTGAGCAGGTAGTCAGAAGAGGAGCAAGGTCAGCAATTTGAAAATATTTTAAGATAAGTGATGATGATAAAAGTAGAGCAGACTGCAAACTATGCTCCGCTAAACTGTCAAGATGAGGGGTAAAAAAATAGCTCATTTAACACAAGCAATTTGATTAAACATCTAAAGAACAAACATAACGCCGAGTGCAAAGAGTTTGCTAATGCTAGCAGCGGGAAACAGCAACAACCAACTTTGCAGCAAACGCTGGAGAAGCGAGAGAAAATATCCAGAGACAACCCACGGGCAGTAAAAATAACAGAAGCTCTTACCCAGTTCATTGCTCTTGATGACCAACCGTTGTCAGTTGTAGATAATACAGGATTTCGTCATCTTCTTGGTGTACTTGAGCCAAAGTATGAGATTCCCAGCCGTCACCACATTACAGATAGCGCATTACCAAAGCTGCATGACTTGGTGAAAAAGCACATCAGGAACCTGTTGCAGGACATTTCGGCCTTCAGCTTCTTTTGGCTCAGGAAAGTGTGGCTGACGAGGTGGCAGTCGGACGTAAAATAGTTGGACATTTTAAACATTCCGCCTTAGCCTACTCCTGGCTGGAAGACATTCAGATGCAGCTCAACATGCCTATAAGGAGACTCCAGCAAGACGTGCAGACCCGCTGGAATAGCACATACTACATGGTACATTCTCTCGTCGATCAGAAGTGGGCTGTGGGAATATCTGGGTCTGAATATGAGCTCCCCAACAATCTCACCGCTCACCAGTGGACACTTCTAGAAAAGACTGTTCTTGCTCCGTTTGAGGAGTTAACCTGAAAAATGAGCTCCTCTGATGCTTTGGCATCAGATGTGATTCCTGCTGTGACCATGCTTCAGAGACTTTTGACCAAAGAAACAGACAAGGACATGGCATCAAAACAATGAAGGGAACCCTAGCTACAGCCATCACGAGACGCTTCACTGACACAGAGAAAAACCAACTTTACTGCATTGCAACTGTACTCGATCTGAGGTAAAGTGTGTGTGTGTTTACTGAGCATGTGAGAAAGAGAATGATGAAAACAAAACTGCCACTATGACTGACCTAAAACTTTTTACGATTTAACTTTTACATAATCAATTTACTTTAGTGATTTAAAGGCAGTATACTGACATTCATTCTGACAAAGCTTGTCTGTTACCAGCTAAAATATAATTTTCTCTGATTTAGGTATAAAGATCGTTTTTTCTCAAACAAACATCAACACTGCTACAGAGGCTAAAGAGATGGTGATGCAGGAGCTGAAGAAGGTGTCTGGAGGAGAGGCAGACAAACATGAGGATCTGGGGGATCCACCTGCCAGAAAGCTATGCGAGGCCCAGGCCAGCAGCACTCTGGACAGTGTGTTTGATGAGATAGCAGATGCGCAAGCATCAACATCACTGAGCAGTGCACCAGTGGGTGCTGACATTCAGTTAGAGAAATACCTTGGAGAGACCACAACTTCTCAGGAAGACAAACCACTGCAGTACTGGGGGGTTAACAAAGTGCGGTTTCCCACTCTTGCCCAGATGTCACGCAGATACCTCTCAGCACCATGCAGTAGTGTGGAAAGTGAAAGGCTGTTTAGCTCAGTGTCACATACTGTAGATGAAAACAGAAACAGGCTCACAGCTGATAATGCAGAGAAGCTCCTTTTCATCAAAAACAACCTGCCTCTCACTTTTCCAAAAAAGCCTTAGTCCTCACAGACAGCACTAACATAGTATGACATATCACTGCAGTTGTGCTATTATGTTGGGTGGTACTGAAATCCACTGAATGTGTTACAGGTTACATTTATGTGAAATGGGCAGCAGTGCCATGTTTGTTCAGAAAAACAAAAAGTTGAATGTTAAAATGTCAGCAACAGCAAGTTGTATGCTTAAATTGTTACAGTCAGAAAGTGAAGAACATCTAATGAAAATAAAACATTGTAATAACTGTAATGGTATAATTGTGAAGTACTCTCATCAGTACTTGGTTTCAGCAAAATGTAAGTACTTGTACTTGGTCTGAAAAAAGTGGTATCGGTGCATCCCTAGTTATAGTACCTGTACTACATAAATTGATCAAGCTTACTTTGCATAATTCAATGTTGTAATTAGAAATTTGTTAAAATTAGGTTTAGTATAAGCAATGCAATCACATTTTGATAAGAAACATAATATAGTTATGTACACCATATGTAATATTTTCTCTTACATCTAAACCACCACATATTCCATTATTTTCAGTGTATTATCGACAATGTTTAATGTGCTCTGCTGCTTGTTGCAAAATGGTTCTGCGAGAGGTTCACAGATCCACTGGCAAAGCACAAGCAGATCATGGGCTTCAGTACAAGAAACAGCACCGTTTGTTTGTTAAGAGTACAAGCTGTATACAGTATATGTCCTGGCAGAACTAGTTGTATCTACTAGAAGCCGTGTTGGTTCAAATGAAATACGACTGCCCCCAACAGGTCTTTCCTGTGAATGCAGCATGCGCGTGATACCGCAAGAAATCGCAGGATCCCTTTTCCTTTGATGCACTTTTTCAATGGCCACATCTGAATATCAGATGCACAATGGCTTAGAAACAAACACAAATGTTATTTTAATTTAACTTCACACCCAGTGGATGGTCATATGGTGTTAACATTTGGTCTTGAATTAAGCCTTTCAATCTCATGGGAAACCATCTAAAATGTTTAATTGCATGAAATAAGCTCTGCATGTTTGAGCTTTTGAGGGGCCATAGTAAGGTTATTAATTTAAAACATATTAGCAAAATTGACTAATTTTGGCCATGGCATGATTGTTGTTGCCAGACAGGCTGGTTTGAATACTGCTGATCTCCTGAGATTTTTAAGCACAACGGTCTCTAAAATTTGCTCAGAATGGTATAATAAAGAAAAAACATCCAGTGAGTGGCAGTTCGGTGGACGGAAATGGCTTGTTGATGAGTAAGGTCAATGGAGAATGGACAGACCTGTTCGAGCTGACAGAAAGACTACAGAAACTCAGATAACCACTCTGTACTATTGTGGTGAGCAGAAAGCCATCCCAGAATGCAAAACATGTCAAACAATGAGGCGGATGGGCTACATCAGCAGAAGACCATGTCAGATTCCACTTCTGTCTGTCAAAAAAAGAAAGTTGAGGCTGCAGTGTGCACAGGTTCACCAAAACTAGAGCTGAATACTGGAAAAACATAGCCTAGTTTGATTAATCTCGATTTCTTTAACTCTTGATGATTGTTTTTCATATAACTATCCAGTGCTGCTTGTTTGGAGGCTAAAAGCAACTTTATTTTCAGATTCAGTCATTTGCCAATTGCACAGAAGTTCGTAACCGTATAAGAAGAACTTGGGTTGGGCAGATTTACCATTCTAATGTTATCCATGTTGACCATCAATATGCTAAGAAACCAACAGAGTTATACAAAGAAAAACTGAGCCTTAAAACACAATATGATTTATTAACAACAGATAAAACCGAGCGTGACCCAATATGTGCACATGCTTGGTTATACGAACATGGTGAAAAGGTAGGTCGTCTTCTCACGCAACAATTAAAAAGTCAGCATCACAGATTTTTCTATCTAAAATTAGAAAAGCATCTCAAGGAATTACAGTAGACAATCAGTGACAATCCAGGGCCAAGGACAGGGAGCAGACAAGCAGGCTAAACCGACCGTCCACTAGCTGCACTGAGTCTTCACCTAGGTTCCACAATATCGAGACATTGTCTGCTCCCCGAGCTAAACAAAAATGTGGAAGTGTTCAGAAAGCTTGTTTAAGTAACCTAATTAACATAAAATTAGATCATACTGAATGCAGAGAGAGATTTTAGTTATCAAACACAATGTCTGACAATGAGTGGAGGTTACAATGGAGGTGCAGCACTCCTAAACGGGTGCGCACACACACAGACGCACGCACACACACAGACGCGAGCGCACACACAGACGCGCTCACACACACAGACGCGCTCACACACACACCCCTTATACTCTGAATGCAAGCATTAGTTTAAATTCACTGACATGGTGGCAGGCCAAAACGATTTATTAAAAGCATGAACATTTGAATAATTATTAGTGACATTAGGCTACATTTAGCTGACAGGACACGGGCTGAATGGCGATGCACGGTGGCCCATTAGGAGGTAGTTTATAACACTGCATTGTGTTGAACAACTTTAACAAATAACTGGCTAACATTACATGGAGCATCCTCGCTTTGTTTGAAATGAACGATAGCATCAGTTGCACACCGGCTTCACAGCATCAATTATGTGTTTGTTGTCATCTGCCTCAAATGCAAAGTATTTCCATATTCCATACCACCTTTCCTCTCAACGAGTCACGGTGGAGATAATCTTCTGTAGTTTTTCCCGTGTGCTTGTAGTTGTTGTTCTTCTTCTTCACCACTTGTGGACCAACTAAAACACTTGCACGTATTTGCTGCCCCCATCAGGTCCCGAAGAATTTCAACGCTTTGTCTACTATCAAGCTTGAACTGCAAGCCGTGAAGACACAGCTGGTTAGTTATAAAATTGCTACCGATGCTACCATATCAACACTGAAAGGTACTGTTGGGGAAATGGAGCACGCACTCTCTCCGGTTGTACCGATGACATAGCTCACATGAAGACTACTATCGAGTCTCTCACTGCTACCGTAACAAAATTGGAGAATAAATGTGAGAACTTGGAGTCTAGGTCACGGCGTAATAACATTAGGATAGTGCGAGTTCCAGAGAGGCCTGACACCTGTACAACTGCTGCTGTAGCGGCCTTGCGGAAGGAAGCGTTTGGTCTGGAGAAGGAGCTGGTTTTGGACCGGTCCCACCAGACCCTTCAGCCTAAGCCCAAGCCTGGTGAATGACCACAAGCTATTGTGTGCAGATTCCACTATCACAGTGACTGTGTTGACAGTTTATGCTATGCGAGAGAGCTCCAACGGATTAAAGTGAGGGATTTGACCATTTCAGTCTTCCGGGACCACACAACGAAGATAGCCCAGGCCCGGGCTGCGTTTAACGAGGTTAGGTGTCAACTTCGTGGCATTGAGGGCGCTCGCTATGGAATACTTCACTCGGCACCGCTTCACATTACATATAACGGTGTTCAGAATGACTTTGTTTCAGCAGAGGAAACAGGGGATTATGTCAAATTCTTGACATCTGGGTGAGCTGCATCACCTACGACAGCGGCGTCTTTTTCGCTCTCCTTTTTTTTTTTTGCACTCGGGCTTCCAGCTCTACAGTATTCTGATTTTCAATTAAAATATTATCGTTGCATTACTTCTCCTAGATTTTGTGGACTCACTCCTCTTAAAACTACCTCTGTAATAATCTGGTTCTCTGTTTTGATGCTTTGATTAGGTTAGAGTTTCTGTTTGTTTAAATTTATTAATATTTTTTCCCTCAGCTTTACGTGCTACACTGTTACATTATCTGAATTTCGTCTAATTTGTAACGAATCTTTAAAAGATAATATATTATATTTTTTATTGCACGCAGACTGTTTTTATGTCAGCAGGGGCCTTTCCTGTTAATGGAACTTTTTTTTGGTAATATTTTTTGGTTAGTTTAGCTTACTCTTTCATAGTTTTTTTTATGTTGTGGACAACTTTTGCTTACTGTGGGAAACACTGCTGTCTCCTTTGTTCTTTTGTTGTATGGAGACTTTGGGGGTGTGTGTGTGTGTGTGTGTGTGTTTGGGGGTTTGTTGGGGGGAGGGGGTCCCACTTCGGCTTTAATTGGCTATTTGTATCCCTGTGGTTTACTTTATTTAAATGGTTAATAGTAATATGGATCCCAGCACAGCTGGGACAGGCACACCTCTAAGATTTATTAGTTGGAACATCAGAGGTATGGGTAATCCTGTCAAGAGATATAAAGTTTTTACACATTTGAAACATCTAAACTCTGATATAGTATTTTTACAGGAGACTCACCTACGTATTAAAGATCATCATAGGTTACACTGCCCTTGGGTGAGTCAAGTCTTCCACTCAAACTTTAATTCGAAGGCAAGAGGGGTCGCTATTTTAATTGGCAAAAAGTCACAGTTTTCCTCCACTAACGTTATTGCTGATGTGAATGGTAGATATATTATAGTTGCTGGTACCCTAATGCAAAGACAGGTTTTGTTGGTAAATGTATATTGCTGGTTGTGGAACCGCAGTAAATCTCCTAAATCAGCTCAATTTTGTCAGAATGTGTCTCATTCAAAATCAGATCCCAGTTTACAGACTCTGCCTAACTCTCTAGACCACAAGGACATGCAATGTCCTATCAGCTAAGTCAAAATATTCTCATCCTGTGTATGTAAAACAATATCCCTTGTCTGAATCGAAAGCCCTTGATATTGATGTTATTGTTAATTCTCTGTTACAGCAAGGTGTTTTGAAGCCCTGCGTGACTCAGTATAACACGCCTGTTAATCCTGTTCCCAAGCCTGAGGTCACGTGGCGAGTTACACAAGACCTGTGTATCAATGTTGTGTTTTTCCTGTTGTTCTAATACATTAATAGCTTCACACCATGCATGGTTTAGCGTGGTAGATTGTGCTCTGTTGTTTCAGTGTTCAGCCACTGTTTGCATTTACGCAAGGGGACGCCAGCTGACCTGGACACACCTGTCAAAGGGCTACGTTGGCCCCGTGTTTTCTCGTGGTTTGGTGAGACTCTTTGCAAGATCTCCATGACAACGCCCGTGTGCTGAGATACGGGACCATCTTCTGATGCCTTCTGAGTCAGAAGCTGCTGAACTACAACCATGAGACTGCTAGAACATCTGGCTCACAATGGATTCACGGTTTCACATACAAAATTGCACCTATGTAAAACAGAAGTCAAATGTTTGGGTTTTCTCTTATCAAAAGGACAGAGAAGGCTGTCGGACGGCCGGATGTCGGTTGTGATGACTTCTCAACTGCCTGCTACAAAACAGCTCAGGGCCATCGTAGAACATTCGATCCACGTTGACTCCTGGGACACACTCCTGTGACACACACACACACACACACACACACACACACCTGAGACTGTTTCTGCATTTAAACATTTACCTCTTTAACCTTTACCATCTGCCCACTCATGAACACTCTGGGGGTGGCACAGGAACATGCTGGACTCCCGGCTGTCTGCGGGCAGTGGCTGGGAGTGCTGCTCTGTAGGTAATGATTGCAGAATGATTGGTTTCTGTCACCCTTTGCTGTTTCACATGGCCCTTCAGGTATTATCCAACATTGAAACACAACACATGACGGCTCAGCGCAGAAGTGGTTATGAAACTATTCTCTGTGCTACCGCAAATTTGACCATTAAATGCTCCACCGCTCTTGACACAATTGCTCATGCTCTACACTGTCTGCTAAATTCACAGGATGGCACCATTCCTTTACCTGAAAATCATGATTGTTGAAAAGAAATTGTTTCTACATGTAGCATTCGATCTGATATGTCTGATAATCCTTTGTTTAACAGTATGTATGTTTTTGTAGACAGATCGTGTTCCAAGCCTGCCACCAAGCTCACCTTCCACACTAGTCGACAGTCTAATCTCTTCCTGTGCTAACTTCTTGTATTGTTCTCTGCTTGATATCGCTTTGCTTGTATCTTTCTCATTTGTAAGTCGCTTTGGATAAAAGCGTCTGCTAAGTGAATAAATGTAAATGTAAATGTATTAGCTCTCATCACAAAATCAATAATATATTTTTACGTTATTGTCTTTTTCTGTTCCTGCTACTGTGACAAAATGTTTGTAATGTGCAAAGAAGTGTGAACACAATCAGGCACGAGAAAAGTCTAAGGGGTGCTGTCGAGCACTTGGTGCTGGGAAGGGTGGGAATTTTTCCTCCTTAGAGGTTTTTTCGCCCACCCCTGAGTGCGAGGTTTGTTTTTTTTCGTGAGAGTAATCCTCTCTTAACCTATGACGTAACAGTTAACCCATGACGTAAGAGAATTCCTTTTGGTTTATTCTATGCTACACTAGAATAAAAGAGAGGATTGAAAGGAAATTCTCTTATATCATGTACCCTCTTATATTATGAACTGCTATCAAATACCTATGATGAATGTATTCATTTAATTACCTTGTATTCATTTGATTACCTCTTTAAATAAGCTGATCAACTGCTATCCTTGATTATATTATTATGTATTTCCGCGTCAACATGACACAGGACTTATTTTGTATTATGACTATGTGCTGTGTGTTTTGTTTCAATCTGTCTGACACCTGGACCAGTAGAAACCGTCCACACACTGCTTCTTATCAATGTGTATAAATACTCTTGTTTTGCATGAAATAAATGAGAAGTCTCTGTGAACGTTCATATGTGTCAGTGTGCGTGTTCATTCGGACTCTCCAGGCGCGCCTGACTCTCTGTGGTAAACCACACTTTCTAAAAGTTAATAGAAGTTAATGTTAAAACAGGCTGGAAGGCATGACGGACGATCTGACAGGCATAATCTGAGATTCCTGGGATACATGGAAATCCAACATGCTCCAAATTTTGATGATGTGGAATTTGCTAATAGATTGTTGAGCAACCTCCCCTTTGTAAATACTCACCTGTTGATTTTCAGTGGAGATTTAAACTGTGTTTTTGACCCAAACTAGGATGAGTCTAATCCCCGTTCTCTGAATCAATCTGCTATGTCTAAAACATTTTCCGATTTTATGCGTCAGAACGGTCTCGTTGATCCACGGAGATCCTGTAACCCCTCTCTTAAAAAGTTTTCTTTCCTCTCCCAAGTGCATCATTCCTATTCGAGGATTGATTATTTTTTTATAGACAGCACTCTTAATTCTTTTGTAGTTTCTTCTGACTATTTGGGTATTGTAATTTCTGACCATGTGCCTCTACAATTAGATATTCAACTTTCTATTTATACACATAGCCCACCACCTTGGAGATTTAACTCTCTTAATTTGGCAGACAATGAATTCTGCGAGTTCATTTCAACTTCTATTGATGACTTTCTTTTCTTCAATCAGAATGACACCTCTTATTCATTGTTATGGGAGACTCTTAAATCCTATATCAGAGGGCAGATTATTTCTTACTGGACAACTGGACTCCCCACTCTCTCTTGAAGAAATTTTAAACTCAATTAAAACTATGCAATCTAACAAAGCTCCTGGCCCGGACGGGTTTCCAATTGAATTTTTTTAAACGTTTATTGGGAAATTAACACCATTGCTTTTATCTGTGTTCAATGAATCCTTGAAATGTGGGTCTTTGCCGCCAACTCTGACACAAGCCACTATAGCTCTCCTTCTTAAGGAGGGTAAGGATCCAACCTCCTGTGGTTCTTATAGACCACTGTCTCTGCTCAATGCAGATGTGAAGGTGTTGGCAAAAGTAACTGCATCTCGCTTAGAGAACGTGCTCCCTTATATCATATCCGAACAGCAAAACAGTTTTATAAAAGGGACGTCAGTTGTTTTTCAATACCTGTACACTAGTTCATATAATTTATTCAAAGCATTCTGCTGAGCTACCTGAGATTGTAATTTCTTTAGATGCTGAAAAAGCATTTGACAGGGTTGAGTGGGAGTATTTGTTTGCAGTCTTGAGGAAGTTCGGATTCAGGGATAAATTTATTTCTTGGATTCACCTCCTTTACTCATCCCCTAAAGCCAGGGTTCATACAAATGATATTTATTCTGATTATTTTGCTCTCAGGCATGGGTGTCGCCAAGGCGGTCCTTTATCCCTCTGCTTTTTGCTGTCGCTATCGAGCCTTTGTCTATACTATTAAGATCTTCCCACATGTTTAAAGGAATAGTCTGATACGGTGTAGAATATAAATTGTCGCTATATACTGATGATTTGTTATTGTATGTAACCGATCCTATTGCCTCTATGCCCGCTGTCTTAGGTGTTCTGGAAACCTTCAGTTTTGTCTCAGGTTATAAGTTAAATTTCGAGAAAGGCTACTGTTTTCCCATCAATACTGCAGCATTTTCTCTCCAACAGTCAGATCTACATTTTCGATTTAGTCAGTCAGGGTTTAAATACCTAGGTATCAACGTGACACGTTCTTTACCTAATCTTGTATCAGCTAATTTCACTCCCCTTATTGCGAAGGTTAAATCCAACATTCAAAGTTGGGGTAACCTCGCCCTTTCTCTAATTGGCAGGATCAATGTTGTCAAAATGAATATATTACCAAAGTTTCTTTTCTTATTTCAGCTATTTCCTCTTTTTCTGCCAAAACCATTCTTCGATTCATTTGATAAAATAATTTGTTCTTTTATTTGGGGTGGGAAGCCACCAAGGATTCGTAAATCTTTATTGCAGAGATGTAGACTTAGTGGAGGACTTGCATTACCCAATTTTCAATTCTATTACTGGGCTGCACACATCCATAAACTTTGCTATAGGGTTAAATCTCCTGGATCTTCTTGGTGTAAATTGGAACTATCTTGTAGGGAATCCTCTTTACCTGCTTTACTTTATTCCTCACTACCTACAAAACTCTCTCAATATACTGATAATCACATTGTCCTTAACACACTTGGTATCAATTTAGACGGCGCTTTAAATTTGTAGGTGCATCCTCTTTGGGTCCTTTAAGCAACAACCACTTATTTCCTCCATCGTGTATGGACTCTACATTTTCAGTGTGGCATGACAAGGGCATTAAATAATTAAAACATCTATATGCTGATGGTGTCTTTTATAGCTTTGCCAATCTGTCATCTACTTATGACCTCCCTGTGCACATCTATTTCGTTATTTTCAAATTGAAATTTTGTTTCTAGATGTTTTCCAAATTTCCCCTCTGCACCTCCTGAACAGGCTTGGGAAAGCTTGTTGTCAAACAATCCACATCAGAGAGGAATGGTTTCTAGGATATGAGATTTTATTCTGGCGTTAGGTAGTCAGTCGAGTACCAAAATTAAGAATGCATGGGAAATGGAGTTAGGAGTAGAAATGAGTGAAGAGTGTTGGGAACGTGCTATAGGGAGGGTACAGTCTACCACTTCTTGTGCTCGTCTTGGGCTCATCCAGTTCAAAGTTTTACATAGGGTCCATTTGTCTAAGTCGAGACTTTCTGTAATATATCCAGAAGTAGAGGACAAGTGTGATAAATGCCATGGCTCTCCCTGTCATCTTGGCCATATGTTTTTCTTTTGCCCTGATCTCCATGGTTTTTGGACGGGTTTCTTTACTAACGTCCACTATTCTCAGAGTAGATTTAAAACCTTGCCTATTGATTGCTATATTTGGGATTCCTGATGCCTCAGTTCCAATAATCTCTGTACAAAAAGATATTATCGCTTTCACATCCCTAATAGCAAGACGTTCCCTACTGTTGCACTGGAAGTCTGATAAATATCCTTCCATCTCCCAGTGGCTAAAGGACATGATGTTTTTTTTTTAAAACTCGAGAAAATAAAGTATACGATGAGGGGTTGTACTGACAATTTTTTTATTTATTTATTTATAAATGGTAACCCTTTATTTCATATTTTATGGAGTTACAGACACTTTCCACTTGAATTTTTGTGCCAGTTGTTGGATTTTATAAAATATACCTAACCGGATATAGATATTGGTTAGCTATGATGAGCCGGGCTGGGGTGGGGCGTTGTTTAGTTGATTGTACGCTGTAATTTTATTTTCTACACTATGTATGTATGTATGTATGTATGTATGTATGTGTGTATATGTAAGTATAACAAAAAATGAGAATGGTATTGTTGCTATGTGACAGGACGTATGTTTTTTTCTAAATAAAAATATTTTGGAGAAAAAAAAAAAAAGAAAAAAAAGAAAAAGCTAGCACCCTGGTATAACGATCAAACACGCACCTTAAAACAGACCACTCAAAAATTAGAAAGCAAATGATGTCAAACCAAATTGGTAATATTTCAAACAGCATGGAAGGAGAGCCTCCTGAACTATAGAAAATCTCTTAGTGCTGCTAGATCAGTCTCTCTCCACCCTAATTGAAGATAACAAAAATAATCCTAGATTCTTATTTATTACTGTAGCAAAATTAACTATGAATTAAACCACGACACAAACATACACACAATCATTATACAGAAACAATGGTTTCATGACATTAGACAAATATTAGACAAAACATTCAGACTATTAATTTAAAACCAAATTAATCACGTAGATAATATCAGATCAGTGATTAGAATGTTTTACTCCCCTTAGAGGGACTGAACTAGCTTCATTAATTTCTTTATCAAAATCAATTTATATGCTAGATTCATTACCTGCATGTTTCTTCAAACAGATTATTCCAGAAGTAATCAAACCCCTTCCAAAATAATCCATTCTTCCCTTAGCACTGGCTATGTACCTAAATCATTTAAACTAGCAGTTATCAAACACCTGATTAAAAAACCTGACCTCGACCCCCGTCAATTGTCCAGCTATAGGCCAATATCAAATCTGCCCTTTATCTCCAAGATCTTAGAAAAGGTTGTAGCACAGCAGCTATGCTCGTACCTACATAGGAATAACATTCCTATCAGTCAGGAATTAGGCTTCATCATAGCACAGAGACAGTGCTGGTTAAAGTGGTAAATGACTCACTACTGGCCTCTGATCAGATTTGTGTCTCCTTGCTTGTGTTGCTAGACCTTACTGCAGCTTTTGATATCATTGATCATACTATTCTCCTTGATAGAAGAGAAAACGTTGTTGGTATTAATGGAACGGACCTTTCCTGGCTCAGGTCTTATTTGACTGATCGTTATCGGTTCATAGATGGTGACTTCTCTATGCATACCAAGGTAAAGTTTGGTGTTCTGCAACGTTCTGTTTTAGGCCCACTGCTTTTTTCTTTATATATACTACCTCTGGGTCAAATTATCCGTAAACATGGAATTAGCTTCCACTGTTATGATGATGACACACAGTTGTATGTTTCAGCAAAGCCAGATGACAGACAGCAGCTTAATAAAGTTGAGGAATGTGTAAAGGACATTAGAAACTGGATGCTAATTAAGACAGAAGGACTTCTACTAGGACCACATGCAGCTAGAAGTAAGCTTTCTGATTACATAGTTACTCTGGATGGCCTTTCTGTTTCTTCATGTGCAGCAGTAAAGGACCTTGATGTGATTATTGACTCCAGTCTTTCATTTGACGCTCATGTAGATATTACTAGGATAGCCTTCTTTCATCTCAGAAATACTTCTAAGATAAGAAATATAATGTCACTACACAATGCAGAAAAATTAGTTCATTATTTATAGTGCATTATTGTAATGTCTTACTGTCTGGATGTTCCAGTAGGAGCAAAAACAAACTCCAGTTAGTCCAGAATGCAGCTGCTAGAGTCCTAACTAGAACCAGAAGATACGACCACATCACCCCGATCTTATCCACACTATATGTAGTATAAGCAGCTTGGCTCCAAGAAATAGAGGCGAACTCAAGAGTCACATAATCTGTCAAGTCACGTCCCAAAGACATAACTTTACATGCATTAAATAAAACAGCCTTGAATGAGTGCATGTTGGAAATAAAACCGGTTAATTTACTTCTCTGTCTCTTTTAAAAAGATCCACTCGTTTAAAACTCCCTAAATTATATCAACATTTACTATATAAACCTTTATTTTGCTAATAAATATCTAAATAATTACAGGTCAGTGGAAATTATTTATCATCTCCGTGAGCGATCGCAGTTTGAGTATAGTTCTGTGTAAACGCATAGAGAAAAGAAAAAAAAAAACAGCACTGTGTCATAATTTAGACATACAAAAACATTATTGATAATTCTTACAACATACCAGTTGAGATGGACTTGGTAATTGCAAGGATGCATAAACTGTTTTGTTTGTTACTTTCATGACAATGTAGACTTATTCCAGCAATAGTTGTCTTCACTCTTTAGACAAAACAGCACATAAACCTTTTAAAACTGTTTATATCCAAAAATTTATTTAGCCTATTGTTAATATTAGTGTTGCTGCTGATGGTTTTTATAACTAAAAATATGTTTTTATTGTTGTAATATAAAAATGAAATTTAACATGAAAGACTGCTAACTTTCAACACCTTTTTGGTTTTAAGATGACTGAAAGGAGGAAAAACCAATGTGAAGTACGGACTTACTTCACACAGTCATTGCCGGGGTGGCAGTTTGCAAAGAATGCCAAATTAACATGAGCATGGGGTTAGAATTATTTTTAGGTGCTTTATTTGTTTTACTTGTTTGTTTACATCATTGAAGCTGTTTTTTTTTTTTTAAAAAAAAAGACACTTTAGTAACAGTGCACATATTTTTTGCACTCTTCAGACCCCTCTATTTGTGCATAAATAAGAGATGCTTTGTTTTGTACGCAAGGAGAAATTTAAATTGACAAAATTGTTATAAATAAAACCGTTTGTTCAGTTCAGTGGTGTTATCATTGTGTCAAAAACAGAAGTAAAACAATAAATAAATATCGGTTCTGCTTATTGTTTATCAGGCACAAACATGCAAATACAGTGGGGGGAAATAAGTATTGAACGCATCGACCTTTTTTTCAATAAATATATTTCCAATGATGTTATTCACATGAAATTTTCACCAGACATCAGAATTAACTCAGGAACTCCAGAAACAAAGAATTCACAACATTAAAGTCCATAAGTAAAGTTGTGTAATAAAGTGGAATGACACGGGGAAAAAAGTATATATAACACACTAAGAAAAAGCAGTCCTCCAAGGCAAGGTAAGGCAAGGAGCCAGCTGAAATCCCTAAGTAGTTAGAAAGTAATTATACCTCCTATCTGTGCAAATGAATATCAGCTAGGTTAGTAAACTGATGGTCTATAAAAAGGCTTCTTGTTACCAAGGTGTTACACAAGAAACATCTCATGATGAGCTCTCCCAAGACATATTTCATATTCACAGACAAACATATAGATGGAATCAGACACAGACATATTTCAAAACTTCTGAACCTTCCAGTAAGCACCATTGGGGCCTTTATCCGGAAGTGGAAGCAACATCACTCCGTCATCAACCGGCCACACACAGGAGCGCCTCGCAAGATTTCTGACCAGGGAGTCAGAAGAATAGTCAGAAGAGTAGCACACTTTTTTCAATGGAACCCAGACAACACTGGCCATTCTGGCTTGTCACATAAACCCTATATTTTATTAAATCCATATTATGTCAAGTCTATCAAGTCTATTAACTTTATGTAAAACAAGGCTGCAAATTGATTTTATTGGTGTTTCTCAACTGTTTTTACATGCAAGGAAAATAAATCTTGACAACAGTGAGTTAAACATTCTAGTGTTATGGCTTTAAATTTCCTGAAGTCTTCTGATGCACATTTATGAAAATTTGCAGACTCATGTTGCCACTTTGTAGTGTAATATGATATTGAATATATTTATGACAGAAGATACAGCAAAAAAAAAACAGTGAAATGCATTTGACACTTCTAAATGTCAAAATGTTTTGGGAGGGGAAAAAAACATGCAAAAAACAAAACGGAAAAAAAACCCCTTAGATTAATGGATTGCGTAGAAATAAATGTACAAGTGGAACAAGACTGCTTACTGCCTGCAGCATTGTAACTTTAAGCTGATTCCTGATAGTACCTTAGTAATTTTATATCAGGTAAAACTTAAATTATATATAAATTAAATAATATATTAATTAAATATACATTTCAGACTCGCTTACATTTATAATATACTGTATGTCTATATTACAGACATTATGCCTTCTCACAAATGTTCCATCATTATTTGTAATGTAATAATTTTTTTTTTAATCAAATTACATGGGAATGCTTTCTACATTCCGCATGTATAGTATCTATATTCTCTGTTAACAGTGAAAGGTTGACATAAATGTAGATGTATTCAAATTTTTTAAACTGAGAACGTATTAAACTTGAATTAGTGCTGAGGTAAACACTTCTTATCTTCACACATTCATGAAAATCGTTTATCAGTAGAGTATATGGCCACATTCTGGGCAAATCGATATTTAAATTGTTTAACAGCAGTGTATATTGCTATTCTCCATTCTATATCAGACTACAAACATGACGGAAAAATACAAATGTCTATTTCTACTACATTCAGCAAGTATTCCAAAAAAATGGCTACTGGTTATAAATGCTGCTACTGGTTAAAGTTGCTTTAAATTTGTAAAGTTTAGTTGATGGAATGCACATATCAGATTTTTGGCTGACACATTCATGTTGTCCTTATTATTATTATTATACAAAATAATTTCAAATCAGTTTTATACCACTTTTTAAGAGCATATATTACAAGTGGACCATGGAAGAGGAATTCTGTGAAATAAAATGCACAAACCAATAGTTTTAATACAAACCAAACGGAGAAGGGTTGGCTCTCCAAAGAACATAATTTTTTTTATTATTTTAATTTTTGTTTTTGCATTTATGAGGAAAACCTATTGTTACAGACATGACAGTTCTGAAAGCAGCACTTACCTGACTATGGAAATACATATAAATGCTTTAAAATCTTTAACAGAGACCTCTAATGGGTTCAAACCACCAAACATTGACCTCTGAGACATCAGTATGGTAAAGCTGCACAGTCAGTCAACTTTAAACTGAAATCAAAGTACCGCAAGTGGTACTATGCATCTCTGATGCTGTTACAGTGTAACCAGCATGGCGTTGTTCAAGACTCAATTAAGAGGCCATGAATTTGTTGTGTACAAGCCCACGAAAGACACAGAATTGCATGCTAGATCAGATAGATATCATATCGGAGTTCAAATCACCGGTTTCCCCCACAATCCAAAGACATGCAGGTCAGGTGAATTTGAGACACTAAATTGTCCGTAGGAGCGAGTGTGAATGAGGACAGATAACATACTTTGCATGGCACTGTAGCAGCTAAACCCATACACAATGATAGCTTAGTTGTGCCTCTTAGTTGTTATGACAAAGTGAGTCTATTTATTTTCTCAGACATTTGTCCATCTTTCTGCAAAATGCTTATTGCTAATATAAAGGTTTTTGGGGTTTTTTTTAGGTTTTTGAACCCTCTTTTGGAAAACATGAAATATGACTGACAATGTCATTACAGTACTGGTGCACACCTTGTTTGTGGTGGATAAACATGGCAATTTCTTTAAAAATTCTTTTACAGCACATTACTGCAGTAAAATACAGACCTAAAAGGGTTTTATTCTTTTGTTAAGGACTTTGTTTTTTTAAAGGTATGGTTGATATTTGCATGGAATTGCTCATAACCAATCAATTACAATTATTTGAGTAATCCAGCATCGCCTCTTTAGAATTGATTGACGTGTGGCAGCCATGTTTCCAAATATCACCATTTTTTTTTTCATGTTTCCAAATATCACCAGTTCACAAAAGTATGTTTTGCATATTATGCAAATTATCACATAATTAAGTGGGCAGAGCTGATGGGTCCAAAAGGCAATGTTTTTAGTTTTAGCAAACAAATTAACCTAAACAAGAATTTTCACTGTACACCTTATTTGCCAAGTAACATGTTGTTTTTGGGTGCACAGATGCGAATACTGCCCCAGTGACCAATTTCAGTGCGATTGCATCAGATAGTAGAGGGTTTATACCTGAACCCTTGAATAACTGAATCTTTGAAGTTTTGTGACAACAGCTTAATGCTAACCTTGTCAAACGAATGCTGAAATCTGATTAGCTGATGGCAGCCAAGTTTAAGTAATCGGGTCATCGTCAAAAAAAATCTGCTTACAGATCTGAACTTGGTTCTGTCCCCATTGTATGACCACACCCCAAACAGTGCATGTGACCTCAGAAGCTTCTCTTTCAAGTTTTATGCAATCTACGTAAGCACTCAGGAGTTACAGTTGTTTGAGTAAATTATGCTCCACCTCATTAGAATCAATGTGGTGTGGCAAATATGATGTGGGGTGGCCATGTTGTCATTTGACACCAAATCTGTGAAGACAGTCCAAAAATCCAAGGACTAGTTAGAAAAAGTAAGGTTTGCATATTGTGAGAATTAGCAAAAAACCTAAGTGGGAGCATCTAAATGTTTCTTGTTTAGACCCCAAGGAATCAGTGGAAAAAGAGTTTCATTTTTTAGGACTCACAGTTCATGAAATACGGACCACAATGTAAAACCCTGTGCTATAGTGCCACCATCAGGCCAACTGGGTCCATCTCACTTGCCTGAGTAGGGAGAGGGAGCACTACCTACTGACCAAGTTTAATGTCTGTATGGCTTACAGTTTGGTGTGCATGATTCGTTTTATGACAGACAAATAATAAGAAGGAACAAAAGAAAAATCATAACAAAAACAAGGTTCCAGCACCTTTGCTGCTAAGAAGAAGAAGAATACGACGAAGAAGACGTTTCCAAGCACTACCAAGACCTGGAACAGCTGAGCATATATTTAAAATGCTGTAATTCCTACACTGTTCACCAGATTTGGATGTAAATACCATCAAAAACATTAGTTGGAATATCTGTTCATATATGAAAAGAAACTTCAAAAAGAAAAGAAAAAAAACACACCACCACATCAATTACAACTCCATATGTCAATAAAACAAAGGTTAATGGCTCTTACCTTTAAGCTTGACTCATAGTCTGTGTTCACCTTAAACATTAACCCAAGGCGCAGGTGAATCTCCTTGGCTCGAGAGAAGCTGGGATCAATGTACAGCACCTCCTGAAATACTTTAATCCCCCTGTAAAGACAAACTACATTTCTCTTACTAGTCTAATGAGCAATTAAACAATTTAAGCAATCAAACAAATAAAGGCTATGAAACAATTCTTAATGCATTTTATTCCATTAATGTGATCTGAATTTCTGTTTGAAACAGGCTCACATTTTTGTCAATGATAGGCAGAGGAGGATGTGAATGTGTCATGTAAATGTTTTGATAATTTCTACACACCATGGTAAAATAGGCAAATATCATACAATCAGAAAAACGCGGACAAAAGTTGCTGGATTTTGAAGGAACATTAAAGAGAAAACACAGACACATAACATAAACTCTAGCCTGTGACGGTGGATCGGACGGTTCCATGTTAACAGATTAAGGATGTAATGAACTGCTATTTACTGCAGGAATGTTGGGATTCATAAGCAGCTGAGTTTATTTGCTTATTTTAAGCTTATCAACTTAATAAAATAAGTTTATTAATCAGGCTTTACACTTTTATTACTGAAGTGAAAGAAAAATAACACAACCTCCAAATCAAGGAAAATAGAGGAAAGAAATAAAAGACTAAAAGTAAACACTTACAATTAAAAGGTGACATCACATGCCCTACCCAGTGCTTTTATTATAAAGCAAAAAAAAAAAAGAAAAAAAAAAAGAAGAGCATACCCAACTTTTTGCACACAATTAAACCATTTAAATTTCAAGCACTCATATCCAGAAAGACTTTTTATTTATTTATTTATTTATTTATTTTTATTTTATAGTGGCTCATGCAATACAGACAAATTGCAGGAATCAACAGTATGCTGGTTCTGAAAGATGTGATTTTTTTTTTTTTGGGAGAGATTTGAAGAGAAATGTATTTGTGTTTGGTTTGCTGATATGAATCAAATTCAATTTAAAATATAGACAAATTACAAAGAATGAATTACAAAATTACAACATCAACGAATCAATGACTTTGAAATATGAAACTGCAAAACTTTTTAACATGTGAAGACAGAGCCGAAGACAAATTAAAAGCTACATTAGTGCTAAATTCTTTATAGTTTGCTTAAAAAAAATGAACATGACTAGCGAGTATCACACTAAATCTAAAAGGAATCTTTGGTAAAACAAAAATAACTTTGGTCATCTGGGCAACTGAAAAGGTTCAGTTCGTGTATGAATTATTAATATTATTGTTGGTCTATTAATGTAACATTAAAAGCCTATTAATGTCTTGGGTCTTTTCAAAAATGGCTTTTGGCGGTCATGTTGATTAAATAATACTGATTACCTATTGTGGAGAGCACAGTGTTTGCAAGGAGCATACATAACCATGATTCTTTCTGAATAGCTATATCATGGTTCCTGTAGCAAGAAGAGATGCACACGAGTACTCGATTATTCAAATACTCACGAGAGACATCAACGATCCATTATTAAAACAACGATTGTGCTGGGGTTTTTTCCTCCATTTTTCTGCTTTTGCTTATACACATTTCTGTCAGCCACGCAAACAGTGCGCACATTCTACTATAATTATGGTAACTGGGGAAACAGCAGAGACTTGCTTTCTCTGCAACAATTTATTGATTTTTGGCCAGTGGGTCTTCACATTATGACAATATCCACCTTTTTCCTGAGAAGCCATGACGGATTCTAACTTCCATTGTACTGTTATTCTGTTCCAGTCTCTATGGGAACCCTTATTAAAACTGGCTAAAGACAGCAACTAAATTACTTAAACAGAAACTGTCAGTGTTAGTAAGAATAAAAATGAGCTCAGGGTCAAGCTGTGCAGTCATTGGCTGCCACAACAGCAACAATAAACTTCCTGGAAAATACTTGTTTTGAGCATCAGCAAGCCCAAAAAGCATGTCCAGCTGGGTATGACTTGCATTCTATGCCAAATATTGGCGAGAGGAAATGAGCACGACTTGCAGCATTGAAGTTAAAATATCCCCCAAAAAGGTTTCTGTGCGCTCTCATCATTTTGTGGACAAAAAGCCCTCCGAACTTCACACCGATCTGAAGCTGTATCTAGGACATGAACACCCACTTGTTTTTTTGCCAAGCGGCAAAAGCTAGTTACCAAAGCTGCTAACTTTGACAGAGCTCTAAATCTACTTTTAAAAAAATTAAATAAAATAAAGTTGCTGTGTTTCCTGTAGTCCTGTACGGAGTTCTTTGCCGTCAACACCTTCAGAGAAACCAAAGTAGTTATTCTATCAATGTAGCTAACCTCGGCCATAGCTTCATGTCATCTACCCAGCCATTAAACTTTGACGGGTGAGACACTGTCAAAAGACAGTCATCACGACACTATAGAGCTATTTGCATCTTTTAGCCATTTTCACAAGTTTAACGTCACATTATCAGCTAGGAACATACGCTAATTTGACTGTAAACACCGGAAACCGGAAGTCTAAAACAGGCTTCCGGTGTGAGCCAGGCGAGACTGGAAAAAGGTGAATATGCTTGTATATTTATTATGCTGTTTTTTTTGTCATTTTTTGTTACAAACAACATTATAACAGCCTGTAATATTGAACAAGTGAGACACAAACAACAAGAAGCACTGCAGAAGCAAAAGACATCAGTGTTACATACAGTATATGAACATAAACAATGTAGTTCTCCAGAATACTCAACAGGTACTCGAGTAATTACTTCGAGTACTCAAGTAGCCAAAACAACCAAAACGCCCATGCCTAGTAGTAAGCAGGACATATATTGACATTGGACCTCATTTATCAACCTGGATACAAACAGATTTATCAGTAAATCGACTGTAGGTGCATTTACACAAGAAATTTGTTATTCATAACAATCCTGTAAATTTTGGAATAATGTTCGTGTCCTACTTGTGCTTGACTGTAAACCCTGATTGGTTGGCTTCAAATCATGTAAATATAGGATTTATTTTCATCTTATATACATACACAGATTTACGCACACACACACAGTGCCCTCAACTAATATTGGCACCCTTGGTAAATAGGAGTAAAGAAGGCTGTGAAAAATTGTGTTTATTGCTTAACGCCTTAGCATTAAGCCTCCAGTATACAGTTTTTTACGCATACACTAGCGTTGTACGCATAGCATTTCAAGGTATACTCCATTTGACATGTATACAGGCGGTCAACGCATGCACATTACGACAACTTGCACTACCCTTCCTGGCCTACAAGAGTCAGTACAGAGCAGTAAAGCAGGTCTTCTGGTGTGAAGGACGACAACGAAGAAGAATCACATCACCACGAAGAACAAAGCTTTGCCAATCTCTCACCGTGATTAACATCCATATACAAATCCTTATACTCTTTAAGGCTAGAATTATACAAATGCGGGTACTTTCTAACCTGTACTCATTTCCGTCTCTTCCATTTATTCTTCAACTACCTTGAGAATCAACAGCCCTAGGTCACTGTTTCCACCTTGTGGAACAACTAAATAGTGCAAAAGAATTAAATGCGCATGTGCGACCATTTAGAAAAATCGGGCAGCACACGTTCTCTGCTGATGACGAAATTTGCGTATTCGGAATTCGATGGAGTAAGACGCGAAGTTGGAGGCTCCTGCTGATTTCGATTAAAATTGTAATTAATTAGTGCTTTTCAGTCATACAATATATTTTGACTTATTCTACTCTGTTTCCTTGTTTGCACTTTTAACTTTGTGGTACGTTAAAATGTATGGAAAGAACACGAAAACCCGTGGTAGCATTCAGACACGACTGAAGCCAAGTGTGCACGCCGCAAGCGAGTCCCCTTCTCCCCCTGAATCCGCGTCGCCGAGCGGTGACCCTGACTTCGCCGCACTCAGGCTCGAGCTGCTGGCTTTACTGAGGAAGGAAACTGCCGATATTTTTAAAAAGGAGTTCCAGAAGCTCCAGGAGACTCTCGGGGGTGCGCTGTCTACTATCCAGCTTGACCTGCAGGCCGTGAAAACACAGCAGGCTGGTGATAAAGTCGTTACCGAGGCTACCATATCAACACTGAAAGGTACTGTTGTGGAAATGGAGCACGCGCTCTCCGGTTGCACCGATGACATAGTTCATATGAAGACTACTATCGAGTCTCTCACTGCGACCGTGACTCAATTAGAGAATAAATGTGAGGATTTGGAGTCGAGGTCACGGCGTAATAATGTTAGGATAGTGGGAGTTCCAGAGGGCGCCGACACCTGTACAACTGCTGCTGTAGCGGCCTTGTTAAAAGAGGCATTTGGTCTGGAGAAGCAGCCAGTTTTGGACCGGTCCCACTGGACCCTTCAGCCCAAGCCCAAGCCTGGTGAACGACCACGAGCTATTGTGTGCAGATTCCACTATCACAGTGACTGTGTTGACATTTTACGCCGTGCGAGAGAGATCCAGCGGATTAAAGTGAAGGATTTGACCATCTCCGTTTTCCCTGATTACTCAGCCAAGACAGCCCGGGCCCGGGCCGCGTTTAACGAGGTTCGGCATCAACTTCGTGGTATTGAGGGCGCTCACTATGGAATACTTCACCCAGCTCGGCTTCGCATTACATATAATGGTGTTCAGAAGGACTTTATTTCAGCAGAGGAAGCAGGAGACCATGTTAAACTCTTGATATCGGGGTGAACTGCATCACCTACACAGCGGACTCTTTTTGCACTCGGCCTTCCAGCTCTACAGAATTCGGATTCTTATTGAAGATATTGTCGTTGCATTACTTCACCTACATTTTGTGGACTTACTCCTCTTAAAATCTACTTCTGTATTAATGTGCTTCTCTGTTTTACTGCTCTGACCGGGTTAGAGTTTCTGTTTATTTAATTTTATTAGTGTTATCTCCTCGGCTTTACGTGCTACACTGTTATATTATTTGTTACAAGTCTTTAAAAGGTAAGGACATTATATTTATTATTGTGTGCAGACTGTTTATCAGACTTGCTAATTTTGTTGGTTAGTTCAGCTTACTCTCCGAGTTGTTTTCACATTGTGGACAACGTTCGGTTTTTGTAGGATACACTGCTGTCACATTTGTTTATGGAGACTTTGGGTGTGGGAGTTTGGAGGATTGTGAGAGTAAGCAGAACATGCCAATGCTTTGAAGGATGTAATGTTATTTAATTGCGAATCTGTTTTTAGAGGATTTAAACCTAACATGGCGAACAAATTATATTATAGAATTCAGGCAATTTTACTGGGGTTCTCTCATACAGTGTAGCAAGTAATAATCTGAAAAGACCTTTGTAATATCACAGTCTAAAACTGGATTTAAAGAGAAGCAAATTAGTAAATGAATCACATGTAAATGAATCATACGTAAATGAATCACATGAAAATGTATCACTTGAATATGAATCACATGTAAATGAACCATATGAAAATGAATAAATAAATTAAAGACGAAATTTGCATCACGCATAATGTACGCTGTTCTCAGCATACGCGTAAACAGTGAAGCATACTTTCTGCTTTAAACAATTTGCAATGTTATTAAGAGAACTTTGCCATTTACACAGTTGTACATAGTACATATGTACTCGTGCAATATACCATTTCAAGATACAACCACAAAAGCAGCTACAATCAAGGTCTCTGGCAGACCACCAACATACAAACAAACACTTAAGAAATGGAGGCAACACATACTTGAAGCCTCATAGTAGTCAGGTTTATCCATAACATCCTGACAAAAACAGTCTTGTTACACTGACAAAGGTCCAAACAATCCAATTATTTAAAAATATTTAGTCCAAAACACATTTTTACAGCAGTAAATCCCCACTGAATTTTTGCTGCGTCATTCCAAATTATCTCGGAAGATCAAGATTTTCTCGCTTATCTCCTCAGCGCATGAGTGAATATCCCTTATATTTCAAAATGGCCTCTGGGCTGTGACTTATCGAATGACGCCTCATTTGAACCAATAGGAGCTTCCATGTCTTGTCTATAGCCTTCAAAATCCAATGGAGAGTCTATGCAGATTGCGTCGATGACTGGCCCATTGTATAGCCAATGAAATTCCGAAAAGAATGATATCTTGCTTCACAAGTGAGTTTCAACACTTCAAGTCTCTAAATAAAACTGTGTAACCAGTGGCGCAAAAGTGCATAAACGTGTGCAAAGGTTTCAATTATGAATATACATATAAATATACATTTTGGAGATTGCTGGATATGTGCCATGACAATTACAAGGAAAATCAAGAGTAGCAGCCTTTTTATGCTAGTTATGTGTACATGGTTACCAAGGGCCCTTTGGAGTCTCCAAAAGGTTTTGTAATAAAATTTTGTTAAAATCGCATGGACATGCCCTTAGAAAAACATGCATAAAATATACATTTTCTTTGGTATGATCAGCAAATTTGAACTTGGACTAGGAAAGGGTTTTCCAGCTAATAGCTCCCAGCTGTGGTCATCTGCAGGCATCTATGCCACACAAAAAAATCAGGCTCAAACTTTCAGTGTTCAAACTTCTATTCTATTACTTACAGTAATTCTGGGGAAAACACTTCAGAGTGTTATCTTTCAAAAGACACCAAAACCATGGATGTACTCAAAATGGTTCAAGAACGGCTTTAATTTAACTTTAGATATGCCTTGGATAGGCATTTTAGGCTAAATTTACTGAGAGATTAACCTTTTGATCTTTTGTTAAATAAATTCACAAAAATACTCTACTCTCATGGATATCAAATAATTGCAAACAGAACACAGGTTTGTCCTATATATATATATATATATATATATATATATATATATATATATATATATATATATATATATATATATATATATATATATTACACACACACATGCATACATACACACACAAATTTATTTTATAGTATTTATGCATTATTTTTATGGACGCACAAAAAGCACCGAATTAAACTATTAAACTGTGTGTGTGTGTGTGTATTGGGTTCTTTTCTGCTTTGGACAAACAGTTGTGTAAAGTTTTAGTCTGAAGTTTATTTGTAACACTCAGTTTGTGGATTTTATTTTAAATAAACCAAAAAAAGGGTACTGAAAGTTTGCCCCGCCCCATCCGATTAATTGAAAAAATAATCGTCCAACTAAGTAGCGACTGGTTGCACTACATCACTATTCGTTTGAACTTGCTACACTATTAAAAAGCTACACCGTTTTTAAAGTAGCAAAGCTAATGTCATGCTAATGAAAAATGTATTTAAGTTAGTAACGTGGCTACTATTAGTTAGCTACTCCCCAACACTGGATGTCTGCTATATTTGCATGTGAAATAATCACTCAGAAAGAATGTTAGAAGTGACAGAATGTCCATTTTTTCTCTCACACTGAATGTGCTGCTCCTCTCTGCCACTCACTGAACAGAACAGACACAGAGAGAGGTGTACCTGCAGCGGGAAAGCAGGACATTGCACTCGCAGGGCAGTACTGGTGACGCTGTTCTACGGAAAGTTGCGAAGGTTTGTAAATAAAAATACTACTACTACTACTACTACTAATAATAATAATAATAATAATAATAATAACTAAAAGAGTCTGAAAAGTGGACCGGATCGCTGTCTGTCACAATGAGTGAGTGAATAGCGGAACGAGGGGGAGGGGCTACAGCAGGGTGTCATATATTGGGTGAAAGGATTGTATTCTATCAAAAATAAACACTTTAAAGTTTTTTGCAATTTTGTATTTATTGACTTTTTATAATTCAAGGACTTTTTAAGCACGACTAAATAAAAAGTGACTATTTTCAAGGTTTTCCAGTTTTAAAGCCAAATTCAAACACTTCAAGGACCTTGTGCAAACCCTGTAATTCAGCTGAAACCAGCTCAAACCAATCTAGCCCTTTTCCACTGACCTCTCTAATCAACAAGGTATTTCCAACCACAGAACTGTCAATGGTTTTGGACCACTCTGTGTAAACTCTGTTGTGTGGCTGTTGTGTGTTAAAATCCCAGGAGATCAGCAGTTTCTGAAACACTCAAACCAGCTGGTACCAACAACCATGCCACAGTTAAAGTCACAGAGATCCCATTTTGATGTTTGTTGTGAGGAGTAACTGAAGCTCTTGACCAGTATGTGCATGCTTTTTTGCATTGTGCTGCTGCCACACGATTGGCTGATTGGATAAATGAGCAGGTGTTCCTATTAAAGTGGATGGTGAGTGTATATTTAAAATAATTTTAAAAATATAATCTAGCCCTAGAATACGGTCACATCACTGCAATCTTTCTACTAACATTGTCTAGTCAAAATCTGTTAACCTGACAGGAAAAATGATGATGGTGCAGAGCCAAGTGCAATAAGTCTGGTAGCTCATAGCCCAGCTGAGAGTTGATGAAACAGTACAAATTGTATACAGACGATAAAATCATTCACCCTAGGCATAGGGGCACAATTCATCGTCGTTATAAATAATACATTTTTTTTTCCATATACATTATATTTTCACACATTTCCTAAACCAATTTAACAGTGTACACACTGAAACAGGTGCCATTAGCAACACTAGCTCTCATGCACTGTTTAAGACTTTTTTTAAAAAAAAAAATTAAATATTAAATCACTCTCTTAATTGGTACTTACCACTGAAAAGCACTGTAATGGAAGTACACCATACCAAGGCCATATAAAAAGGCAGCATTCTAAAAAAAAAAAACAGAAATTAATGTTATGAGGTCAAGAAAAAGTTAAAGACCTAAAACACATGGCTGGCACAGAAATTTTTGACCATACAGAACCATCTGTGTATGTGTGTGTATATATATATATATATATATATATATATATATATATATAAAACACACATACACACAATACTGTGCAAAGGTTTTAGGCACCCTATTTTTTTAGTACAACTTTGTTATAGATTTTATGTTATGACCTCTAAATTATCAGGTCACAAGCAACATTTTAGATTCCCCAACATTAGCTTTCTAACACAAAATTAAATGCTACAGAAAAATGTATGTCATTAACGAAAGCAGCATATTACGTAAGAGACACAATGAAGGCTGCTGGGTTTTGCTAAAAAAAAATAAGAAGCAATTGCGACAGTCAAAGTCTCCAGAAGAATTGTGGCTGGTTCTGCAAGATGTGCAATAAAACTTACAGCTCATTTCCTTATAAAACTACCAAATTGTACCAGAAACTTTTTTTTTGGTCACACCAAATATTGATTTTGTTTCATATACTATAGTTTACTACTCTTTACGGTATTTTTTTAAAGTAGAAACATTTAATTTCATTATTTTGAAGGTTTCTTTGCCCTACAGCATTTCTTTGCATGTGTCTAAAACATTTGCATAGTACTGTGTATATACAGTGGGGGGAAACAAGTATTGAACGCGTCTTTTTTTCAGCAAATATATTTCCAATGAGGTTATTCATATGAAATTTTCACCAGACATTAGTATTAACTCAACAAATCCACAAACAAACATTTCACAAAATTAAAGTCCATAAATAAAGTTATGTGTAATAAAGTGGAATGACATGGGAAAAAAGTATTGAACACACTAAGAAAAAGCAGTTCTCCAAGGCAAGGAACCAACTGAAATCCCTAAGTAATTATACCTCCTATCTATTCAAATTAATATCAGCTGAGTTAGTAAATTGATGGTCTATAAAAAGGCTTTTCGTTACCAAAGTGTCACACAAGAAACATCTCATGATGGGTAAAAGCAAAGAGCTCTCCCAAGACCTTCGTAACCTTATTGTTGCGAAACATATTGATGGAATCAGATACAGACTTATTTAAAAACTTTTGAATCCTCCAGTAAGCACCATTGGGGCCTTTATCCGCAATTAGAGCAACATCACTCCGTCATCAACCGGCCACACAAAGGAGCTCCTCGCAAGATTTCTGATCAGGGAGTCAGAAGAATAGACAGAAGAGTAGCCCAAGAGTCAAGGACCACTCAGAAAGAGCTCCAGAAACACTTGGAGGCAGCAGGTGCCATCGTCACAGAGAAAACAATAGGCAATGCACGCCACTGCTCACGCTCACCCCGCAAGACTCCATAACTAAAGAAAAGGCATGTCGAACAGTTTTCTACAACTCATTTGGACAAGCCTGCGAGATACTGGGAGAGTGTAGTCTGGTCAGATGAGAGCAAAATTGAATTTTTTAGCTGTCATACTACACACCGTGTTTGGAGAAGAAATGGCACTGCACATCACCCTTAAAACACTATTATATCAACAGTGAAGTCTGGAGGTGGAAGCATCATGGTGTGGTGCTGTTTTTCATCGCATGGTATTGGCAGACTTCATATAACTGAAGGAACAATAAATGGAGCCCTTTACCAGAAGATTCTTGAGAAGAATCTGCTGCCATCAACCAGGATTATGAAGATGAGACGTACAACAAAGCATACAACAAAGGAAAAGCACTGGGGAGCTACAGTTCATTGAGGGAACCATGAATACCAACATGTACTGTGACATTCTGAAGCAGAGCATGATCCCAGCATGATAACGACCCCAAACACACCTCCAAGACGACCACTGCCTTGCTAAAGAAGCTGAGGGTGATGGTGATGGACTGGCCAAGCATGTCTCCAGACCTAAACCCTATTGAGCATCTGTGGGGCATCCTCAAATGGAAGATGGAGGATCACAAGGTCTCTAACATCCACCAGCTCCGTGATGTCGTCATGGAGGAGTGGAAGAGGATTCCATTGGCAACCTGTGAAGCTCTGGTGAACTCCAACCCCAAGAGGGTTAAGGCAGTGCTGGAAAATAATGGTGGCCACACAAAATATTGACACTTTGGGCCCAATTTGGACATTTTCACTTAGGGGTGTACTCACTTTTGTTGCCAGCGGTTTAGACATTAATGGCTGTGTGTTGAGTTATTTTGAGGGGACAGCAAATTTACACTGTTACACAAGCTGTACACTCACTACTTTACATTGTAGCAAAGTGTCATTTCTTCAGTGTTGTCACATGAAAAGATAGAATCAAATATTTACAAAAATGTGAGGGGTGTACTCACTTTTGTGAGATACTGTATATACCTTTGTACAGGAAGTGTCTTGAAGCCATAATTACAAACAAAGGTTTCTCCACTAAGTATTAAATCAATTTCAGTTAGTGTGTTCAATACTTTTTATGTCTCATTCCACTTTATTACACATAACTTCATTTATGGACTTTAATGTTTGGATTTCTTTATATGTCTTGTGAAAATTTCATGTGAATAGCCCCATTGGAAATATGTTTACTGAAAAAAAATGTCCAATACTTATTTCCCCCCACTGTGTGTATGATTATATATATATATATATATATATATATATATTACATACATACATACACACACAGAGTTAGGTCCGGAAAATATTTGGACAGTGACGCTATTTTCATATTTTCATAATTTTGGCTCTGTACGCCACCACAATGGATTTGAAATGAAACAACTGAGACGCAAATGAACTATAGACTTTCGGCTTTAATTCAAAGAGGTTGAATGAAAGAATCATATGAAACATTTAGGAATTGCAACCATTTTGATACACAGTTCCCTTACTTCAAAGGCTCAAATGTAATTGGACAGATTAACAATCTTAATTAAAATGTTCATTTTAATACTTTGTCGAGAATCCTTTGCAGTCATTGCCTGCTTGAAGTCCGGAACCCATGGACATCTCCAAATGCTGGGTTTCCTCTTTTGTGATGCTTTTCCAGGCGTTTACTCCAGCTGTCTTCAGTTGTTGTATGTTCGTGGGTCTTTCTGCCTTCAGTTTTGTCTTCAGCAAGTGAAATGCATGCTCGATCGGGTTGAGATAAGGTGACTGACTTGGCCATTGCAGAATATTCCACTTCGTTGCTTTAAAAAACTCCAGAGTTGCTTTCACAGTATGTTTTGGGTCATTGTCCATCTGTAAAGTGAAGCACTGTCCAATTAACTTCACTGAATTTGGCTGAATCTGAGCAGACAATATATTCCTATACACTTCAGAATTCATCCAGCCACTTCTATCTTCTGTCACATCATCAATAAACACTAGTAACCCAGTGCCATTGGAAGCCATGCATGCCGATGCCATCACACTTCCTCCACTGTGTTTTACAGATGATGTGGTAGGCTTCAGCTCATGAGCCATTCCAAGTCTTCTCCATACGATTTTCTTCCCATCATTCTGGTACAGATTGATCCTAGTTTCATCTGTCCAAAGAATGTTTTTCCAGAAATGGGCTGGTTTTTGTTAGACGTTTAGTCTAATCTGGCCTTTCTATTCTTGAGACTTATGAATGGTTTGCACCTTGTGGTGAACCCTCTGCATTTGTTCTCATGAAGTCTTCTCTTCATGGTAGACTTTGATAATGATATGCCTACCTCCTGGAGAGTTTTCTTCACTTGGCTGGATGTTGTGAAGGAGTTTTTACCATGGAAAGGATCCTACAATCATCCACCACTGTTGTCTTCGGTGGATGTCCAGGCCTTTTTGTGTTGCAGAGCACACCAGTGCATTCTTTTTTCCTCAGAATGTGCCAAACTGTTGTTTAAGCCACTCCTAATGTTAAAAATATCTCTCTGATGGATTTTTGATATTTTTTGCAACCTGAAGATGGCCTGTTTTACTTGCATTGAGAGTTCCTTTGATTGCATGCTCACTATCGCAACAGCTTCCAAATGCGAATGCCACATTTGGAATCAACTCCCAACCGTTTATCTATTTAACTGATGGAGAAATAACGAAGAATAGCCCACACCTGTTTATGAAACAACTTTTGAGTCAAATGTCCAATTACTTTTGGTCCCTAGAAAAAGAGGGGGCTACATATTAAAGAGCTGTAATTCCTAAACCCTTCATCCAATGTGGATGTGAATACATTTAAATTAAATATGTGAGACTGCACTTTAAGCCCATATTCATTATGTAACTGTAACTTGAATGTGTTTTGGTAAACAGTCAGAATAAAACTTGTCAGTGTCCAAATATATATGGATCGAACTGTGTGTGTGTAATATATATACATATACACACATATACATACACACACACACACCCCCCTCCAAAAACAAGCATGTACATAATTTTTTATCAACAAAATTATCCATTTTATTTGCGTTTCTGCTTAGACAGCCTCTTTGGAAGCCTCTCCCTGTGTCTTTGTTGTCCTATAGACATGCTAATGGAAAAATAAATTGCACTACATCACTAAATAAAAGCAACAGAAACCGTCTTACAATAAAACAAAGCCCATCAACACCTACATTCACTCTCTCCTCATTCATGAAGATTTTGGTGCTGATGTAAAAATCACATCTGGGTGTAGAATTTTCAAATGGCAGCAAAACAAGCTTGCTTAAAGGATATTTCCATGAATCGAACCACATACATAGCCACTACAAACACAACAGTCCTCAAACAAGCTGTTTGAGCATAAAGTCAATCAGTGGTCACACTTCAACATCGGTGTTTACCTTCCAGTAGTCTGACTGTAAACTGTGGTATCTCTGGTATGCTGATAATGCTGCAATAGATAAAGAACAAAACAAGAAAATAAATATTGCAACAATTGCATCTTTCTCTAAAGTAATGAGAAGAAAAATATACGAGTGTTTTCCATTAATTACGTAGACTGTGTCAGCCCACCACAATCTAATTTATCCTGCCACAGCCAGATCGCTGTGGGGAATGCTACATCAAGCTCACCTTTTGGGTAATCCTCCAGTAGAAGATTAAAGTGACCCAGCTGGCAAAATAACTCGGGGTCGACTTTTCCTTCAGCTTTCAGGATCAGAGATTCATAGCAACGTACAGCCTGGAAAAGGAGAATGTGTAAAATGTTAACACTGTGCCTCCAGACAAATAAACAACACAATAATCCTGCAGACGAGCAAAAGATTATATGATCTACAATCCCGTCACTATCCACAATATGCCACACCTCCAGTCACGGTGACTGCACTTGGCCAAGCAGCATGCAGCTCTGTTCAAGCTTTGCCAAAGTGAACATCTGCAACTTCTTTTATTTATATTATATATTTACACACACACACACACACACACACACACACACACACACACCTTATACTCTATACATTATACTCTTATACATTAGTTTAAATTCACTGATATGGTGGCAGGCCAAAAAAATTTATTAAAACCATGAACTTGTGAATAATTATTAGTGACATTAGGCTACATTTAGCTGACAGGACACGGGCTGAATGGCGATGCACGGTGGCCCATTAGGAGGTAGTTTATAACACTGCAATACGTTAGCCAGTTATTTGTTAACGACGCTATCGCTAACATTACATGGAGCATAACTGGTTTCACGGCTACAATGCAGCTGCCCCAAACAAACATAATATTAGGACCGTCTTTCAGGTGCTTCGCCAAATTCCAGGTGTTTCCTCGCTTTGTTTGAAATGAACGATAGCATCGGTTGAACACTGGCTTCAGAGCATCAATAAAATGTTTGTTGTCATCCGCCTCGAATGTGAAGTATTTACATATTCGACTCTTACCACCTTTCCTCTCAACAAGAAGGGGTGGAGCTAAACTTGTAACCATATTCTGTAATTTTTCCCGTGTGCTTGTAGGCGTTCTTCTTCTTCTTTACCACTTGTGGACCGATTTAAACACTTGCGCTTATGTGCTGCCCCCTTCAGTTCCGGAAGAATCGCAACCGTGGTACCTTCATTACTAACGGTACCGACGTGACTGCAGAAAAACAAGTACCATCACGTCTTAAGAATGTTGGTACTGACTTGGTACCGAAGTATCGGTTCTCATGACATCCCTAATTGTGTATATATCTGAATAATCTCCTATAGGATGTGATTGGGTGAGTTCATTTACCTGTCAGATGCAAAGCGCTTTAGTTTAATGGTGTTCATTAGGGATGCACCGATCAGGATTTTTACGATCGAATCCCTCTTATTTTGTTTAAGCTTTAATCAGGAGGTCTGTCATAAACAGTTAAATGTAAGCTCTCTGCTCATGGTCACCGTTGATTGAATTAAAATACTAGCAATGAGAAATACTGTTGGTTAATTAATAAATAAATAAATAAGCATAAAATATTTCTTTTTAAATATCTTAAACAATAAGGACTCCTAATTAAAAGTAGATGAACACAAATTATCCATATTAGGAAATAGCTTACTAAGCTTAATTGATATTAAATGCATCCCACAGTTATTAAACATTATTTCATTTCTCATTATTTATATTCTAGGAATTTATTATAATTTATTTTTTATATTAAATGATTTATTTATAGCTAAGCACATTTTCTGTCTTTACATTTTAGTTGTTTTATTTTTGTTTATCAGTTGTTTCCTTTTAGATCAGTTCCCCCAGTAAAGTGTTGCCATATCTACTGATAATATTGTGTTTTTTGGGGGTTTAAATCAAAACATGAAAACTGGAGTTGACTTTTCTAATGATATCTGGCAACCATGAGCTTAAATGAAGTGAATGTGCTGTCTATTAGAGTTAGTGAAGGAGAGCGGCAGTGTACTGTTTTTTTACAGATTGAACAGTTGCTACTCTTGATTATGATTGGGGAGAAATTATTTAATAAAGCAGTTTGAATTAAACCCACCTTGTAGTGATAGCATTATTATTAATTTACTCCGCCCGATGCCGCCGTGGCAACACGAAAATGTCACAGTCACAGGTTCAGGTCATTCTGCATGATCAATAAAAGATGGCGGTTGTGAAATCGGGAAGTTGGTAGAAGCAGATGACGTACAGTGTTACTCTCGTCATCATAATGGCTTCTCTGCAGTATTTCCACACTTGTTTGGTTGAGTGAGGTGATGAAAAGCAGTGTGAAAGTAACTGTTGCGCAGTGTAGGTGCATTCTGGAGTTGTAGTTTTTATTCCGATTGTATTATACAACTCCGAACAGGTCACTCGCACTGGTGTGACTAAATATTTATTCACACTCGCACAAAGTACTTTTAAGTCACAAATGCGAGTGAAATGGTCGCATTGTAGCGCCCTGTGTGTGTGCATGTATATATAAAATGATTATACATGTATTAGTTTAAAAGTATTTATAAATTTATATTTGTAACAAAAAAAGGTACTGAAAGTTTGCTCCCCCCCCACCCATTCAATTAATCGAAAAATAGGCACCGATTTAACAATTATGAAAATAATCCTTAGTTACAGCCCTAGATTAAATACACTGTTTTATTGCCACTTCCTGCACTGTCCTGCTAATCACAGTAAAAATGTAGTCCATGTGGACATTAGACACCTTAAAAGGATTATATTGAAAACCGCTGTTATGATTGGAGGGCTTTTTTAATCCGTTTACCAGGCAGAATTACCGCATACTGATTACTGCAGAATCACCTATTAAACCACTATACATTACCAACTGTAAAGCTGCTATTATTACACCCTCCCCTACTCTACTTAAAAATGAAATGGTTTCCTGTCTTTTTTTTTTTTTTTGGCTAGTGGTTTTGGACAAGAAAATCTTATACTGTGCTATTTTAAAATGGGAAAAACTGGGAGCAGGGAAAAATCAATATTGTACAAGCCTATTCCATACAAACCCAACTCTGAGTATTGCTATGGTATTTTCTCAATAAACTCACTGAACTTGCTGTGCTGTTTAACCGTTTAATGCAACATTTAAGATGCATTTTCTCAAGCAGTAATAATATGCCTGTGCTATCATAAATAATTTAAGTTCATTAACAACAAACGATACATTTTTAGCTAAACTTCTCACTTTTTAACTTTATCGCCGCGTTCGACTGGAGGTCACAGGTCATAATTACTGACCTCCAACCAGGAAAATGTAACGCGCCCTCACCCTGGAATTCCTACTACTCATAGTTCCTCAGAGTTAAGCAAGTGACGTCAAAAACCAATCAACATAAAGACATATTTGCTTGTTAAATCTATAACAGACTACACAGTTTTGCTGTTTTGCAGAGGAAAATACACATCACTCATCACAGTTAGCTGGTTAGCTTGTTGCATATGGAATCATCAGTGGTTTTCTCCCCCCTCACTCTGAAGCTGGAATGCACAGAGGTTGGAAATTACATAATTTCCAAGTTCTGACTTCCCAATTCCAAGGTAACCTGAATGCAGCATTGTTGTACTTGAAAGAGGAGTTTTTTGTTTTGTTTTTTTTTTTAAAGCTGTACTTTTACTGGAGTTACATTCGTCTCTGCTTTCCTTTCACTTTTTTTTGAGGACGTCATTTGGGATTTGGCCCAACTGTGCTGGTGAAACTTCTATCCATCCATTGTCTGTAATGCTTATCCTAGGGTCACAGAGGAGCCTGGACAGGGTGCCAACCCGTCACAGGGCATAATCGCACACATTCACAAACCCACTCACTCACTCACTATGGACAATTCGGAAATGTCAATCAGCCTACATCACATGACACTGGACTGGGGAAGGAAACCGGAGGAAAACCCAGTAGCATGGGGAGAACATGCAGGTGGAACGTAAATAATAAAAAATAATTGAAGGCATTATGATGTTTATGTTTTTACTTTGCACATTTTTGTACTCAATATTTTTTAGAGCAGCAGCAACTAAATCAATAAAATCGATAATAATCGATTATGAAAATTGTTGTCAACGAATCTCATTATCGATTAGTTGGTCTGTGCACAGTACATTTACTCATTACGTTACTTCTGTTCTGAAAACACGCTTCGGAGAGTAAATACTAAAGTTGTGTCCAAATGACGTACTGTACACTTACACTGTGCACTCTACCATCTAGTGCAGTGTTTCCGCGGACCTCTAGTGGTCAGTTGTGTAACTGCAGGGGGTCCATAGGAAAGTTTTAAAAATGTTTAAATTATATATATACTTTTTGTTACATGTATCAAAATATATTCAAATGAGATCTTGTAAAATTAATCAATTCGGTTATTCACGTGCATTCACAAATCACATTAGTTGAACTGACGATCGTTCATTGATGGATTTATTTTAAATTTATTTACAAATGAAATGATAATTTACAAAAACCTATATGAGTGGTAGACAAGCTCAAGTGTCACACTGATGGATGAAATAAACAAAAGATAATTCAGAGTCAAATTAAATGTCGCACCAACAATAAAATGTCATTGAACCTGGTATTTGTACCAATGGTATTTGAACCAGTCCCTGGGGATTGCTAGGACTGTAGAATTCAGTGCTTTTTTGTGCATCCATAAAAAGTAATGCATAAATACATAAAATTTATATACATATATACACATATACACACACACACACACACACACACACACACATATATATATATATATATATATATATATAAACACGCACACACACTCTCAAAAGTGAGTACACCCCTCACATTTTTGTAAATAATATTTGATTATATCTTTTCATGTGACAACACTGAAGAGATGACACTTTGCTACAATGTAAAGTAGTGAGTGTACAGCTTGTGTAACAGTGTAAATTTGCTGTCCCCTCAAAATATCTCAACACACAGCCATTAATGTCTAAACCGCTGGCAACAAAAGTGAGTACACCCCTAAGTGAAAATGTCCAAATTGGGCCCAAAGTGTCAATATTTTGTGTGGCCACCATTATTTTCCAGCACTGCCTTAACCCTCTTGGGCATGGAGTTCACCAGAGCTTCACAGGTTGCCACTGGAGTCCTCTTCCACTCCTCCATGATGACATCACGGAGCTGGTGGATGTTAGAGACCTTGTGCTCCTCCACCTTCCGTTTGAGGATGCCCCACAGATGCTCAATAGGGTTTAGGTCTGGAGACATGCTTGGCCAGTCCATCACCTTCACCCTCAGCTTCTTTAGCAAGGCAGTGGTCATCTTGAAGGTGTGTTTGGGGTCGTTATCATGCTGGAATACTGCATACTGATCATGCTCTGCTTCAGTATTTCACAGTACATGTAGGCATTCATGGTTCCCTCAATGAATAGACGTACGAGTGCTGCCAGCATTGCTGCAGAGGTTGAAGGGGTGGGGGGTCAGCCCGTCAGTGCTCAGACCATACGACGCACACTGCATCAAATTGGTCTGCATGGCTGTCGTCCCAGAAGGAAGCCTCTTCTAAAGATGATGCACAAGAAAGCCCGCAAACAGTTTGCTGTAGACAAGCAGACTAAGGACATGGATTACTGGAACCAAGATAAACTTATTTGGTTCAGATGGTGTCAAGCGTGTGTGGCGGCAACCAGGTGAGGAGTACAAAGACAAGTGTGTCTTGCCTACAGTCAAGCATGGTGGTGGGAGTGTCATGGTTTGGGGCTGCATGAGTGCTACCGGCACTGGGGAGCTACAGTTCATTGAGGGAACCATGAATGCCAACATGTACTGTGACATGCTGAAGCAGAGCATGATCCCCTCCCTTCGGAAACTGGGCCGCAGGCCAGTATTCCTGCATGATAACGACCCAAACACACCTCCAAGACGACCACTGCCTTGCTAAAGAAGCTGAGGGTGAAGGTGAAGGACTGGACCCTATTGAGCATCTTTGGGGCATCCACAAATGGAAGTTGGAGGAGCACAAGGTCTCTAACATCCACCAGCTCTTGCTAAAGAGCCTTGCTAAAGAAGGGTGAAGGTGAAGGTGCCTTGCTGAAGAAGGGTGAAGGGCTGAGGGTGAAGGTCATGGACTGGCCAAGCATGTCCCCAGACCTAAACCCTATTGAGCATCTGTGGGGCATCCTCAAACGGAAGGTGGAGGAGCACAAGGTCTCTAACATCCACCAGCTCCGTGATGTCGTCATGGAGGAGTGGAAGAGGACTCCACTGGCAACCTGTGAAGCTCTGGTGAACTCCATGCCCAAGAGGGTTAACGCAGTGCTGGAAAATAATGGTGGCCACACGAAATATTGACACTTTGGGCCCTATTTGGACATTTTCTCTTAGGAGTGTACTCACTTTTGTTGCCAGCGGTTTAGACATTAATGGCTGTGTGTTGAGTTATTTTGAGGGGACAGCAAATTTACACTGTTACACAAGCTGTACACGCACTACTTTACATTGTAGCAAAGTGTCATTTCTTCAGTGTTGTCACATGAAAAGATGTCATCAAATATTTACAAAAATGTGAGGGGTGTACTCACTTTTGTGAGATACTGTGTGTGTGTGTGTGTATATATATATATATATATATATATATATATATATATATATATATATATATATATATATATATATATATATACACACACACATACACACACACATACACATACATATACACACACACACACACACATATATACATGTATACATACACACACACACACACACACACACACACACACACACACATATACATGCAAAAAAAAGCACAGAATTAAACTACAGTCCTGAATTAATAATATATTCTGGTGTGTGTATTGAGTTCTTCTCAGTCATATATAATTGGACAAACAGTTGTGTAAAGTTTTAGTCTTAAGTTTCTATTTGTAACACTCATTTTGTGGATTTCATTTTAAATAAATGAGAAAATGGTACTGGAAGCTTGGGCAACCCCCCAATCCGATTAATCTGAAAAAAAATAATAATAATTATAATAATAAATCAGCCAACTAATCGATTATGAAAATAATCTTTGGTTGCAGCCCTAGTATTTTTGTTATTTGCTTTAATGTGAAAAATACAAACATTGTTATCTATTGTTAAATAAATATATCAAAAAACACCAAAAACACTGATTTTCAGGTTCTAGTCACATCCAGTCAGACACATTAAAACATTATAGTCTTAGGTCATTTTTTATACTTGCTCAGAGCTCAGAACATTTGGTGAAGTGGGAACATTTGGTCTTCTTGAAAAGGGTGGTCTGGAGCACAATTCTATTGAACCATGATGCGACTTACATCAGGTGTAGAGGATCAGCACTCAATACTCCGTGCACCAAGTAACCTGACTGGTTCAAACTGTTCAACTGTTTCTACTTTCTACATGGCAAGGAAAAAGTGTTACGAGTGTCATCAGTGTTACTGATATATAAAACCAGACTTTCATAGGACAAATGCTTGCATAATGCAGAAAACGCGAGTCTCATGCCAGCCTCAGGACTGCTAAAAATCCTCTTCCATGTTTATAAGTCCTTGTATGCAGATATTCCTGCACAAGGACATGTCGTGCATAAAAGAAGTGCTGTCCTTCACTGTGTGGCTGTGCTAAAACAACAAAAAAAAAAATCTGCAAACCTGTGTGCACAAAAGTGACGTATGGTGCTGCGCAGTTGATGTATAGTGTGTTAGGAATTCTGCAATGTGAAATAGAAATGCAGTGATTGTTTCCTCCCTCATACAATCCCAGAATCGTTTCTGGTTGCACACTCAACAACTCAGAACAAGTGTGAAAATGCCCTTAATGTAACACCTCATTACAATCACAATATTTTTATCAATTTTATCAGAGCTCTATGTCCATATCGTTCAGCCTGGAGCAGACTTTATAGAAAGAAAAAGAAAAAAAAAAAAAAAAAAAAAACCACAAACAGGAATAATCCAAATAAAACAAAACTATATCAATAAATTGAAGAATAACTAAATGGACATTTGTTAGCACTGAACACAGAAACACAAGAGTTTAAATATACAAACTAATCAAAGAGAAACTCAAATCATACGCGTCACACAAAGTAGACAACCAATGAAAGGACACGGGTGGAGACAACATGACTAAACAAAAATACTAGGGCTGCAGCTAACGATTATTTTGGTAATCGACTAATCTGTCCATTACTTCTTTGATTAATCGATTAGTTGGATTAAAAGGCCCTTTTTTGTTTTCTTTATTTTTTTTGTTTTTAGGGGAAAAAAAACATTATTTCACATGGTCCATTATTGTCCTTCAAACATTGTGCAAATTGAAGGCTATGAAAAAGGTATTAAATGTATCCGTGTAGGCTATATTATACATTGTGCAAAGGGTTTAAAAAAAAAATATTAACATTATATTTTGAAAACAAAAAAAAACCAACTGATTGTCTACAAGCTTTAAAGCAGACGTTAAATCACTATTAAAAATACTAAAAAAGAAAAACACAAGCACTAAAAGTGTTAACTGGTGAGAGGTTGAATATTCTGCAGTAACACACACATTCACTCATCTGAACACAGTGACGTTACTTTATTCTGTAAATGTAGGACACGATTATATTTCTATACAATTACATGCTATAACTCCATTACAGTTACTGCCCTCATAAACAATTACTTTTGTTTCTAAATAAAGCATCAAACAACATATTTGATCAAAATGATTATTTTAGTCAGAGTTATTGTGCTTCCTTTCTATCGCGTGCTGTTTGATTGACGCGCATGCTCGGACTCGCGCTCATTCAGTGAAGTCTTTATGTAAAATGGAAATACTGCGTGAATTTTTAACATTTACAGATAAGGATATAAAGGTAAAAACGCAGTCTCATGTTTTGGATGACCTGGATCGTGCACTTTTCCCTCACTCTGTGACCTCCACTGTTTTTCAGATGTTTTATTCATAGAAATGCGTTTTTCACCCTTATGAAATGACGTCACTGTGAATAAACCCCGTCACTGACGTCACTTCACAAACCCAACTAATCGATAATGAAATTCGTTATCAATTTTATCAATTAGTTGTTGCAACCCAAAAAAAAATAGAGGGCTCCTGCACACAGCACGAGAGGGAGAGACCTGACACACCAACATTTTAGCCATTCACTGTGCTTCTGTTCTCTCCTCTGCTCTAGGGCAGTCACATTAAACTTTGAATATTCGTTGAATTTAAGACTTTAAAAAAAGCACAGTAAACATTCAAACACTGTGCATTCGAATTTAAGATGTGTAGCAAGCATGAGCACCGATTATAATTTAAAAAAAAAAAAAAACATACTGTTGAAAAACATGACAATACTTAAAATGACGATATCATCATTAATCGCAATTATTTCTGAGACTATATATCATCCAATAAAATTTATCGTGACAGGCCTAGACAGAAGGCCAAAATGTAGACAAAAAGATGCGTTTTCAAAATTGATCAGAATTAATCTAGACATAGCCTATGACACCATTAATTAATTAATTTGATTTAATTGATTGATTTGTGTATGTTGGTTGATGTTACATGTTTTTGAAGGAATTGTATTCAACACGTAATACCAAAGCATTTTACTTCAGGGTCCTGCAAGCTGCATACAGGAAAACAAGTTATGCCATAAAAATACTTTATATAAAAAAAATTAAAACTAAAAAAAAAAAGCAACCCTCACAAAAAAACTGATGAAACTTAAGGACTTCAGAAACACAGCAGCAGCATCTGCAACAACTTTGCAAGACGTTATGCATTAATACAAACACAACAGTTTTCTTTATACTTTTACTGTAGTAGAAACAAAATTTTTAAAATCCCCAGTTTTCTCACGTATAGCCGACAGATAAACCTCCCAACACTACCTAGACTCTAAGGCCCCACCTGGCATTAACATGAGTCCTGAGTGTTCAGGTCACACATTCTGAATGCGCGTGATCTCCGCTCCCTCAGACGTCACTGTCTTAAAAACTGTCATGTAATGGATATCCTGACATGGGATCACAGATGCAAGTTAAGGCTTTATTAAGCAAAGCAGAAGCCATACATCAACACTGTCCAGAAGCGCCGCCCACTTCTCTGGGCTCGGTCTCATCTGAGATGGACAGTAGCACAGTGGAATCGTGTTTTGTGGTCCGACGAGTCAACATTTCAAATAGTTTTTGTAGAAAACAGTCGTCGTGTTCTACGGGCCAAAGAGGAAAAGGACCATCCAAGCTGTTATCAGCGTCAGGTCCGAAAGCCAGTGTCTGTCATGGTATGGGGCTGTGTCAGTGCCCATGGTATGGGTAATTTGCACATCTGTCAGAGCACCATTAATAGATATTTACACATTTTGGAGCAACATTTGTTGCCATCCAGAGCAGGACAACGCCAAACCACATTCTGTCCAGATAACAAGCGCATGGTTTCGTAAGCAGAGAGTTCAGGTGCTAGCATGGCCTGCCTGCAATCCTTCCCCGTCTCCACTTGAGAATGTGTGGCGCATTATGAAGCGCAAAATAAGGCAACGAAGGCCCCATACAGCTGAAGAATAGCATAATGGATGAATGGGGGAAAATTCCACTCGCTACACTTAACCAACTGGTGTCTTCAGTGCCCAAACACTTAAGTGTTATTAAAAGAAAATTTGATGTTACACAGTGGTAAACTGTCGACAGTCCCAACTTTTTTGGAGTGTGTTGCAGTCATCAGATTTGAAATGAGTGTATATTTTCACAAATAAATTACACTCACAAAGTAAAACATCAAAGAATTTTTTCTTCAACATGAAATGAATTTTCACTAGCCTACTGGCAGAGAGCTCATTAATTACTAATTACATATTACATGAACCTTCGTTGCACCTCGGGATACACCGATACTAAATTTCTCAGCCGATACCGATAGCCAATTATTCAGTGATACCGATAGTTTGGTGGTTCTGTCTTCTTTTAAATTAATAATAATTCATTCCACAATTCTGAAGGAAATGCAAATAAAAACTTTATTCTCTCCATTTCAACAAGTTGTTTCACAGTAACTGGTCTCAAACACATTACTCTAATTAACATTAACACATGAACTAAATTCTGAAGATTAAAGTAAGATTTCTTAACTTACTGAATGTTATTAATTCATATTAACATTGACTGATTTCTAAAAAACCTCCTGTTAGGCTTTGTCACGTTAAGCACTTAATGGAGATTAAGACAGATGCAAATGCAAGTAAAAGCTTTATTAGAGTAGAGACAGGAAAACAAATCCAAAACGTGAGACAACAGCGTGGTCAAAAACAGGCAATGGGTCAGGCGATCGGCAAACGGGCATAAACAAGGCTAAACAGAATCAAAGAACGAGGGCGAGAACAAGATCCAAACTATAACACATGAAAGGAGGAACAAATGCTTGGTATACTGAAATCTCATGTAATACTTCGAAGTACAAAGAGACACGAGGGGTTTAAATGACAAACATAATCAAGGGTGAAACAAAACAGCTGAAACTAATGATACATACAGGAAACAACCAATGTTGTTTCAACTATCGGCCGATAGCGTGAAAAAGTGCGTTTATCTGTGCATCTCTAATACACACAATATTTATATTCACACACACACAATATTTATAGTACACTGAAGAGATGACACTTTGCTACAATGTAAAGTAGTGAGTGTACAGCTTGCGTAACAGTGTAAATTTGCTGTCCCCTCAAAATAACTCAACACACAGCCATTAATGTCTAAACCGCTGGCAACAAAAGTGAGTACACCCCTAAGTGAAAAGGTCCAAATTGGGCCCAATTAGCCATTTTCCCTCCCCGGTGTCATGTGACTTGTTAGTGTTACAAGGTCTCAGGTGTGAATGGGGAGCAGGTGTGTTAAATTTGGTGTCATCGCTCTCACACTCCCTCATACTGGTCACTGGGAGTTCAACATGGCACCTCATGGCAAAGAACTCTCTGAGGATCTGAAAAAAAGAATTGTTGCTCTACATAAAGATGGCCTAGGCTATAAGAAGATTGCCAAGACCCTGACACTGAGCTGCAGCACGGTGGCCAAGACCATACAGCGGTTTAACAGGACAGGTTCCACTCAGAACAGGCCTCGCCATGGTTGACCAAAGAAGTTGAGTGCACCTGCTCAGCGTCATATCCAGAGGTTGTGTTTGGGAAATAGACGTATGAGTGCTGCCAGCATTGCTGCAGAGGTTGAAGGGGGGGGGGGGGGGGTCAGCCTGTCAGTGCTCAGACCATACGACGCATGCTGCATCAAATTGGTCTGCATGGCTGTCATCCCAGAAGGAAGCCTCTTCTAAAGATGATGCACAAGAAAGCCTGCAAACAGTTTCCTGAAGACAAGCAGACTAAGGACATGGATTACTGGAACCATGTCCTGTGGTCTGATGAGACCAAGATAAACTTATTTGTTCAGATGGTGTCAAGCGTGTGTGGCGGCAACCAGGTGAGGAGTACAAAGACAAGTGTGTCTTGCCTACAGTCAAGCATGGTGGTGGGAGTGTCATGGTCTGGGGCTGCATGAGTGCTGCCGGCACTGGGGAGCTACAGTTCATTGAGGGAACCATGAATGCCAACATGTACTCTGACATACCGAAGCAGAGCGTGATCCCCTCCCTTCGGAGACTGGGCCGCAGGGCAGTATTCCAGCATTATAACACTGCAATGTGGGGTCGTTATCAACTACCTCCTAATGGTCCACCGTGCATCGCCATCCAGCCCGTGTCCTGTCAGCTAAATGTAGCCTAATGTCACAAATAATTATTCAAATGTTCATGCTTTTAATAAATCTTTTTGTCCTGCTACCATCACAGTGAATTTAAACTAATGCTTGCATTCAGAGTATAAGGTGTGTGTGTGCGCGTGCGTCTGTGTGCATGCGTGTGTGCATGCGTGTGTGCATGCGTGTGTGCATGCGTGTGTGTGCACGCGTTTAGGAGTGCACCTCCACTCATTGTCAGGCAGTGTTTGATAACTAAAATACGCCCCCTTCCTCCTCTCTCTCTCTCTCTCTCTCTCTCTCTCTCTCTCTCTCTCTCTTTGCCAGTATCAGCCAGAGGAGGATGTCCTCCAGGAGAGTTTTTTAACTTTTTTTTTTTTTTCCACACCATGGTATCGACTTTGGTATCGAGTATCGTGTACTTTTGGTGGTATCGGTACCAACTACTAGATTTTTGGTATCGTGACATCCCTACCCCAAACACACCTCCAAGACGACCAATGCCTTGCTAAAGAAGCTGAGGGTGAAGGTGATGGACTGGCCAAGCATGTCCCCAGACCTAAACCCTATTGAGCATCTGTGGGGCATCCTCAAACGGAAGGTGGAGGAGCACAAGGTCTCTAACATCCACCAGCTCCGTGATGTCGTCATGGAGGAGTGGAAGAGGACTCCACTGGCAACCTGTGAAGCTCTGGTGAACTCCATGCCCAAGAGGGTTAACGCAGTGCTGGAAAATAATGGTGGCCGCACAAAATATTGACACTTTGGGCCCAATTTGGACATTTTCACTTAGGGGTGTACTCACTTTTGTTACCAGCGGTTTAGACATTAATGGCTGTGTGTTGAGTTATTTTGAGGGGACAGCAAATTTACACTGTTACACAAGCTGTACACGCACTACTTTACATTGTAGCAAAGTGTCATTTCTTCAGTGTTGTCACATGAAAAGTTATAATCAAATATTTACAAAAATGTGAGGGGTGTACTCACTTTTGAGAGATACTATAGATAGATAGATAGATAGAGTATTTATGTATTACTTTTTATGGGTGCACAAAAAGCACGGAATTAAACTACAGTCCTAAATTATTTATAAAAACTCACTTGCACCTTGTGGTATGTTACTCACTGCCTTTTAGGAATATTATTTTACTTGTATTTACTTTTGATCACAATGTTTTAATTAGACATTACAGATCATACTCGCGCTACACTTTGTATCAGCGCGTCTACACTGCGTGTGATCAGCAACGCGGCCTCATTACTAACATCACTTCCGATATAATAAACGACAGAAGTTACACTGCAAGCGCGCAAATACAGCATATAATGACAATCTAAAATTAAACTAAACCTTTTAAGCAGCTTGCACCAGTTTCCCCTGCCCCTTACACACAGTGGAGCATTTTGAATATAAACATAACTCCTCATGCATCAGTTTGATTCCCACGGTGTTTAAAATGCACCCCTGACCTAGAGGACTTTCTTCCTCAGTCACGTGACGTTTTCGCCTCCGTCTGATGGAGACTGAGGTCATGTTGGGAATAAAAGGCAACGCTGACAAACAGTAAACTGAAGAAAGTCATTGCCCGTGACTCTGGGTGTCTGCCAATGCTAGCGTGCGTATGACATCACGCGCCATTGCCTAGGAAGCAGTTTATACTTTCTGGTTAGTAAGAAAAAATATATTTGAGATGATATTACCTTTCTAAAATCCACACTCTAGACGATAGAGTACGCAGTGCATAGTGTACTTACACTATGTACTGCATACTCTACCATCTTGTACAGTACTTCATTTGAGACACAACTTTAGTATTTACTCTCCAAAGCGTGTTTTCGGAACAGAAGTAACGTAATGAGTAAACACGCACGGTGCCGCGTGCAGATCAACTAATCCATAATGAGATTTGTTGACAACGATTTTCATAAATTATTATCGATTTTATCAATTAGTTGTTGAAGCTCTAATATACACACACACGTTAGGGATGTCAGAAGAACCGATACTTCGGTACCAAGTCGGTACCAACATTCTTAAAACGTGAGGGTACTTGTTTTTCTGCAGTTGCGTAGGTACCACTAGTAATGAAGTAACCAAGGTAGCAATTATTCCGGAACTGATGGGGGCAGCAAATACGCGCATGTGCTTTAGTCGGTCCACAAGTGGTAAAGAAGAATGCCTACAAGCACGCGGGAAAAACTACAGTTTGCAAACGATGCTATCGTTCATTTCAAACAAAGCGAGGAAACACCTGGAATTTGGCGAAGCACCTGAAAGACAATCCTATATTTTATTTGTTTGAGGCAGCTGCATTGTAGCCGTGAAACCAGCTAACATTATGCTCCATGTAATGTTAGCGATAGCCAGTTATTTGTTAACGACGTTAACGCATTGCAGTGTTATAAACTACCACCGAATGTTCCACCATGCATCGCCATTCAGCCCGTGTCCTGTCAGCAAACTGTAGCCTAATGTCACTAATAATTATTCACATGTTCATGCTTTTAATAAATCGTTTTGGCCTGCCACCATATCAGTGAATTTAAACTAATACTTGCATTCAGATTATAAGGGTTGTGTGTGTGCGCACGCGCACGCACGTACACACACACACACACACACACACTTGTTTAGGAGTGCACCTTAGCACTTGTAGCTTCCACAGTTTTATTACTTTATTTAACTAAAATATCCCTGCCTCTCTCTGCCAGAGGACGATGTCCTCCTGGAAAGTTTTTAAACTGTAATTTTATTTTATTTTTTTATTTTTTTTTAAATACCACACCATGGTATCGGGTATTGTGTACTTTTGGTGGTATCGTGACATCCCTACATTATATGCTGTAGCATTAGATTTTTCTTCTTCATTGCAACCAAGGGGCTGAAACATGTTCCAGCATGACAATGCCCCTGTGCACAAAGCGACAGCCATGAAGACATGGTTTGCCAAATTGACGTGAAAGAACTTGAATTATTGTCCCACTCTTGCTCTTCTTCGTTTTAAGCTCTCTTCTTGGAGATAGTCATTAATAGAAGTTATTTTCTTCATGACTACTCTCCTTTCACAACTATTCACTGTCGCTGCTACTTTTTTTTATCTGCATTCTTCATAGAAAGTAGAGTATATTGTAAATATGTAAAAGTTTAGCTTGTGGTGCCATGCCCAAAGACAATTTCTTTCTCTAGGGAATCAACTGTAATGTATTATTCTCTACTGAGAACACTTTATTTTATTCAAGTTTATTATATTCTAGGTAAGATTCTTCCAATTATATGCCACTGATTATGATGAATAAATTAATGTGCAAATTAGTCTATCACATCGTCTAGCAACTTTATGAGTGTGCTTTAGCTAATTTCCTCTGAAAAGAGTTGGGAATACTGTGTTAAATACACTACAGGGTGTCTCAAAAGTCTCCATACATAGGGGAAATTAACACTTTTTAGCTAGATGTCTTCCAAAATTTTTCATACTTAGTGCACATTATATCAGTCCATACAGGGTTTCATAGCAGTTCTTTATAATTGCTGTGGTCAAAAATGCATGTGCGATGTGATTTACAGAGTTGGTGCTTTTTATTGTGAAAAACTATTTGAATTAGCGAAATTGCAGTTGCATGAAATTGTTTTGCACCGTCTTTCGCAGTGATGTTTGTTGGTAAATGAGACCTTTTAGCAGTACTCACGTTTGATGTACGCAGATCGAATTGGGTTTTGGCTGAATGCGCATTGATGACGTCAAATGGCACTATTGTGATGACGTCACGTAGCGCGTGTTGGCCCTAATTTGCAGAAAACCTGCAGTAAGTTTGACAAATTGGAAGCTCCTGCGAATATTGCGGAGTTTCCTTTGCGTTAAATTCTGCGACTACAAAATCCTGGAGGGACCATTTATCGTCCGTCCGTCCCCCAGATAGCCTTTGACAAAAGAATAAATTATTGAAATCATTCTCATGGCTGGATCGGGAATCTATCGCAATGTTGCGATGGATTTTAACAGGAAACGTGGCAAGCACATCACACACATGACACTGTTGCCAAACTTTAACAAATTCAAAAAGACTGGAAGTGTTGCAGTCCAACCGAGAAGTGGACGTGCACAAACATCCGGCCGACGTGGTGCTGGCGAACATAGTCCCCTATGTTTGGAGACCTTTGGGACACCTTGTAGCAAATAAACATTGCTTTCAGAAGTAATCTATACAAGAGATGATACAGTTTAAAAATCATGTTTGTATTACACTGTTCAATGAAATTCACTGGAGTTGCTCCTTCACAACAGTGACCATATTTTCAAGAAACTCACAACGCAGCCTGAGCAAATTATAAACAACGGAAAATTCTGTTCACAACACATTCACGGTGCCACCTGTAGTATTGTAATGATGATGCACACTTGATAACATGAGCAGTTTGATAAACCAGACAGGTTTGTGTTTACAAAGCATCAGGCATCATTGTGAACCGGATTTCTCGACATAAAGTCCTAATAAAACTCCAGTGCGACATTAATATGAGGCTCTGACTTGCTAAAAGTATTCTTTACCTACTCTGTAGTGTGTAATGCATACTACATGTTGATACCTCGCTGCATATCTCAGGGTGACGGTCTCACAAATAAGTCGGGTTCGAGACTAAAAGGAAACCACTGTAATAAATATTAAACAATGTATGTCACAGGATACGTGCTTGTTTTGGTTGGGGCATGCATGCAAACTGGGAGTGTTATTCGGTTCACCTGCTATAATCCAGTCCTTACTCCTCCCTGCCCCGCCATCTTGAACCGACCCAAGCTGCCATTACTACTAAACACAAATCAGTGTCTCTTTCCAAACCTGCCTTCAGAGATGTGTGCACAGAGCTGTACCCCACACACACCCACTAATGCAAAACCACCATCAACGTGTTAGGACATGATGCACAGTTTTAGTCCATCCACTCCAGGACTTTCTGACTGCGACAAACATTTCGCAAGAAACCGAGAGGCAGAGCACAGGGACATGACATCTGATAAACGCGCACTGCGCACTGCATGTGGTGACTTGTGAACCCTGAAACTAACAATCCTGAACACTACTTATCTGCAACCATCGAGCCTGGTTACGTTAAGTGGTTATACCCCAAGCGGAATCGGTAGCAGTTGGCTACGCTAACGTTAGTTAACTGTCTAACGCAGAACAAGCCGTAGCCGCACAGTTAGCGTTAGCCAGGGGGATCATATGGTGCAAACAGTCCGGATTACTCTTCCGGCCAGAAACAACCGCTTGTTTTCTAATCTGTTCTCCAACAGGGTCGGATGAGGGGAAAGTCGTTCGGACTGCAGTTTGGTTGAAAACTGCACCATTTGGATTTGAGTAAACACCGGACTGCTTCAGTGTACCGTTAGAATGTTAGTCAAGTTACTCTGCTTGTTAGCTAGCTTCCCCGCACTCCAGCTGTAGCAAGTTTACAAACTTGGTCATGTACCGAACCTAAAGGCTTTGCATTTCTACCTAAACATAAACACAGCAGCAGGGAATCATTAGCACTAAGCTAGGACCAAGTGCAGATGTGTGGTGTTTAGTTTCCCCCGCCTAGCTGTGTTAGCTTTGCAGCCAGCCTTGAGAAAACACGGATGTTGCGCAGCTACATGGCTGCTAACGCTTTTACTTGCGTCTCCAATCACAGCGCTGAAAATGTGTGGAAATGGACACGCTCCATTCAAAGTTATTGTGCAGAACTGCTGGTGTGTACACGCTGCGTGAAGGACTGCATGAGAAAAGACCGGCTTAGGCAGTTTACACAACTTGCTAGCTAACCTTTAAAAGCAAGGCCTTCGTTCTGGCGCCATCTTCATGAAGCCTCAGAAATCCAAACAGTGAGCTGCAAGCGAGAAGAACAACACAGAAGGCTCGGTATCAATTCATGTCGTTTAGTATTTTAAAAAAATAATAATAATAATTTATTTGCTAGCTCACGCAGAGGAAAATATTTTAGCCGACACCGGTAACTTTGAAGACTGTTTAGACAGCGTTTCTAACCTGTCAATTCCAGCTAAACGGTCTCTCTCCTGCGCGGTCAGCCTAGGAAAGTCCTCCTCGGTCTCACTCGCTTTTCCCGCCGCCATTTTCTTTTCCTCATCACCAGTAGCACCGAGGCTTCGAGCAGCAGCGCAGGCAGCTACGGCGAGCGACACTCGGCACGATTGCATGGGATTGCACCGTGGAAACGAAGCGTGAAATCCACGAGGTCCAAAAAAAACCCGCTATAATTTCGTAACTTTTTGCTAAAATTCGGACGTATATCCTTGCGGGAAATGAGTTATCTTCCAGTTGACCCTCCTTCTCACATTCTGAAAAATCACGAGTGTGATGGAGAAAATAAACGTTTCATGCATGAATGGTCACTCGAACACTATTACAGCGAGGAATTACTTCAAATAATGTCAAACTTCTATTTGCCACCAGATTAAAATTGGTATAATTGTGTCACATAGGCGAACCCACGCTGTTGCCTTAAACACGCCCACTCTCGGCTGAGCAGCCAATAGGAGGTGTGAAAGGTGACTGTTGACTGTTCTCTTGTCTTGAAATTCTTCCAAAATGGTTTTTGACTCCACATCCCAGTTTGTGGACGTTTTACAGTCCATGTATTTTATTCAATGGATAGTAAGTTTAAAAGAAAAAAAATTAGTTTTTATAATAATACTATTCACATTCGGGATGCACCAGAAACAATATCCACAGGGGTGTATACTGGCCTTGGTATTTGGGTCTGTAGCCCTGAATAATTCTCCACTTGAATTATTAAAAGTAGACGACAGTGTTGTATTTTATCTTCAGTGAACGGAGGCAAGACCACTCCGACAGGGTTTACAGGAAAATACATGGACATACTCGTGTCTTATTGGCTGACAGTCTCAATCCTGACAAACGTTAACAGTGTTGCCAATTTAGCTATTTTGTTGCTAGATTTAGCCATTTTTCAGACTACCCTAGAACTTTTTTTTTTTTCGAAAAGCAACCAATGTAGCTATTTTAAAAAATGTACTTGTCAACTTTTGTAACTTCTTAAAAGTGACTCAAACGGTAAAAAGAGGCACGCATTTCCCCTCTGCACAAAAACGATTTTCTTTGTCACACATTCAGTCACAACATATAGTCTTGTCTGCCTGGCTGCAAAAGTACACTGTGAGTCACGACAGCGGTAGTGACGTCTCAGCTGGCTCAATAGCTAACCAGGCACAGAGTATAGCAGCAGCAGATCTAGAAGACACTACATCACTCAACACGTCTCAATCAAAATTGTACAGTCAGAACTACAGAAAAGTGTGGGAGTCTCTACCTGAATTTAAAGGGTGACTGAAGCCAGTAATTTGGGATGACTGTTGGGCATACTGTGCGTACAGAAAATCAGATATGCTTGCAAAAATGTATGACATCAAAAAACATTGTACTACAGCAAACCATGTAAATAAATCAAAACCATACAACCATACACGAAAGTGGATAACTGCAAAAGTGCAGAAGCTACTATGGCAATAGGCCAGTGAAGAGCATTGTTCACTGCTAGCATGCGATCATTTAGGTATGGCTTGCAAAGCTGCCTTTTCAGATTTTGTGGCAGCAACAAGCTTCCAGATGCACCGCATCAAGTGCACAGAAATGATTAGGGGAGTATTGGCTCCTTATTTTCGGAAAAGGATAACATCAGATGTGGGGAATAAGAAGTTTAGCCTCCTTTTGGATGAGTCCACTAATGTCAGTGTCTCAAAATACCTGGGTTTGGTGATTCTGTATTTTAGTGCTAAAAAAAAAGAACACTTGTGTCCACATTTCTTGGGCTGCTTGAACTGGAGGCAGGCGATGCCAGATCAATAGCAAAGGCGATAGGTGAGTTTCTTGAAAAGCGTAACCTTAAAAAAAAATTATGTTCAGGGTATTGCCACTGATAATGCGATGACTGGGGTGCACAACATTTTAAAGGAAGAATGTGCTTTGCCCTATTTGGTACTCATCCGCTGTGTGTGCCATTCTTTACAATTGGCTGTCAGTGCAGCATCCAAAGAAACCATCCTTAGCAGTGTTGAATACTTAATCAGGGAAACGAACAATTGGTTTTCGATTTCCCCAAAATGGCAGGAGGCATACAAAGCAGTTTATGCCACTATTTCTTGTGGTCAGAAATGTCCTTGGCATATTGGACATCTATAAAGAGTTACGCTGTAAGCCGTATTGCTAATGATGTCTTAAATAACTACTGAGAGTATATAAATAAAAAAGGAAGGGGATTTGGGCAGAATATAAATCAATTAGCAGAGAAGTATCAGATTGCAAACATATGATGCAGCGCCACTCCTGTATGGGGAGAAGTACCAACATGGATCATTCCTGTTGTAAAAAAATTTACTTCGAGATATTGGACAAGGGAATGGAAGGAAATCGGTAAAATTAAGCATAATGTAAATAAGCACATCCAGGAAAGATTCTGTGCAAGAACTCAAATATATACAGAGGGATCAAAAGACCCAAAATCAGGGGTTATAGGAGTAGGAATATATATATATATATATATTTTATTATAAATCAGGGGTCATAGGAGTAGGAAAATATATATATATATATATATATATATATATATATATATATATATATATATCCAAGTTCTGGATATATCTATAAGTAAAAGATTAACATCTCAGTTGTCAGTATATGCTGTTGAAATGGTCGCTATCATAGTAGGTTTGATGCGGGTAATAATACCAGATATGGTGAATACCATAGAGGAAATAATATCAGATAGAGTGGTGATATATTCTGACTCTGCTTCTGTCTTAACATCGCTATCTACCCATCAATATCTAGAAGACTTGATGAGTGAGATATTTATGTTATTATGGTGTATTCAAAGAAAAGGAGTAGTAGTAGTATTTTGCTGGGTACCAGCACATACATCTGGAAATATCTGGAAACGAAACAGACAACAAGCTAGCAAAAATGCTTTAAAAAGGAAGCAAGTGGATGTCAGTGTGCCCTTAGGTAAAGGAGAATTTTTAAGTATTGTTAAGAAAAATATTTCAAAAGAATATGGACACTAAGGGAAGGTATCTATATAAAATTTAAAAATCAGTAGATACTTAAAGAACTATATGTGGTAGAAATAGGAAGAAAGAGGTCATAATCACTAGGCTAAGACTTGGTCTCTCAAAATTGAATGTATCACTGTTCTTAACTCGAGTATGTTATAGTATTGGGGTGAGAAATAAACAATAGAACACATAATACAGTAGCAAGAAAAAGTGTGTGAACCTTTTGGAATTTCATGGTTTTCTGCATAAATTGGTTATAAAATGTGATCTGATCTTCATCTAAGTCAAGGGTATTGACAAATATAATGTGCCTAAAATAATAACACAAAAAAAAATCTGATCTTTCATGTCTTTATTGAGAACAACCAAAAAAACCTCATAGTACTTGTGGAAAAAGTATGTGAACCCTTGAGTTTATGACCTCAAAAAAGCTAATTGGAGTCAGGTTTTAGCACACCTGGAGTCTGGTTAAGAAAATGAGTTTGGAGGTGTGGACTACAGCTACTTTCACTGATAAAAACCCCTTAAACTTTTGGAGTTTGCTCTGCACAAGAAGCACATGCTTATGTGAGCCATGCCTCGCCAAAAAGACCTTTCAGAGGGTCTACGATTGAGAATTGTTGATTTAAATAAAGCTGGAAAGGGTTACAAAGTGATTTCAAACACTTTAGAAATTCACCAGTCTACAGTTAGGCAAACATTCTACAAATGGAGACACTTTGGGACTGTTCCTACTCCACCAAGAAGTGGGCGGTCAGTCAAAATGACACCAAGAGCACAACGAAGACTCATCAATGAGGTAAAGAAACAACCCCGAATGACAGCCAAAGATTTGAATGGCATCATTGGAACTGGCTAACATCTCTGTTCATGAGTCTACAATACGTCAAACATTGAACAAGCAGGGTATCTACAGCAGGACACCACGAAGGAAGCCACTGCTTACTAAAAAGAACATTGCCGCACGCCTGAAATTTGCAAAAGAGTACATTGACACTCCACAGCGGTATTGGCAAAATGTTTTGTGGACTGATGAAACTAAGATTGAACTATTTGGAAAAACCACACAGCAGTAAATCTGGCGTAGAAAGGGCACGGCCTATCATCATGAAAACATCCCAACCGTAAAGTATGGTGGAGGAACCATCATGATTTGGGCCTGCTTTGCTGCATCAGGGCCTGGCCAGCTTGCAATCATTGAGGGGAAGATGAATTCCCAAGTATATCAGACAATTCTTCAGGATAATGTGAGAATGTCTGTACGTCAGCTGAAACCATGTAGAAGTTGGGTGATGCAACAGGACAACGACCCAAAACACAAAAGCAAGTCCACAACAGAATGGCTTCAGAAAAACAAAATTTGCCTTTTGGAGTGGCCAAGTCAGAGCCCAGACCTCAACCCAATAGAGATGCTATGGAATGACTTGAAGAGAGCCAGACACATGAGACGTCCAAAGAATATGACAGAGCTAAAGCAGTTCTGCCAGGAGGAATGGGCTAAAATTCCTCCTGAACGATGTGCAGGTCTGATCCACAGCTACAGGAAGCGCCTGGTTGAGGTTATTGCTGCCAAGGGGGGGTCAACCAGTTATTAATTGTAAGGGTTCACTTACTTTTTCCACTGCCATTTTGAATGTTGAATGAGTGTGTTCAATAAAGACATGAGAGAATTTATTTCTTGTTATTATTTTAGGCACATTATATCTGTCAATACCCTTGACTTAGATGAAGATCAGATCACATTTTATGACAAATTTATTCAGAAAACCATGAAATTCCAAAAGGTTCACATACTTTTTCTTGCCACTGTATATGATTGTAAAAGCTGTGGCGAGGAGTGAAATGAATTAATAACATATTTAATTAAAAAAGGTAAAAAGGATAAGGACTTGGAATATTTACTAGCATATGAGTTTAATAGAGATCAAAGAGTTCTCTTTCAATACATTTATAGAACAGGGCTAAACAGTACAGAATATAAATTAAAATAAAGTAATGATGCTCTGCTCCACTCTGGATCCTGAGAGTTTATGTATGAAGGCTGGAGGAGCTGAACACACAGGGCCAAATGATACATAAACCCTGATGGATCAAGAATTGGGGTAGAGTGTCATGTAGTATTGATTTTTTTATTATTATTTATTTTGTGAGAAAAGCATAGAAGAGAGAAACAAAGGAAATAAAATGACCTTAAATAAACCATGACTGCATGAAACAGAAGACAAAGAAGAACCATTTTTGTCCAAAATGGTAGAACACCTGGGATGTCTATGGGTGTGTCTCAACCAGCTCCCTGGTTCAGTAGGTAGTGAATCAGTATATCGTGTACTATGTGCTCGCATTGTAAAACGTCAAAGAAACTTTAAAATATTTAAGTTTTATATGCCATATAAATTTGTTAGCTTAATCACACGTATTTCTGTCATAATATGTCAAGCAGGATCATAGGTGAGCTAGTGGATTTTTTTTTTAATCATTAAACACTTAAAAGTTGTTAGACTCGAACTTGTCCCCTAACTTCTGAACTAATAAGCTGGTTGAGACATACCCATCCATCCATCCATCCATCTTCTATACCGCTTATCCTTCCATCAGGGTCAGGGGGAACCTGGAGCCTATCCCAGGGAGCATTGGCAGGGTGCCAATCCATCGCAGGACACAATCACATACAATCACAATCACATACACATTCACACACCTATTCACACACAACTTTTAAGTGTTAAGCCATCGCAGGACACAATCACATACACATTCACACACTACGGACACTTTGGACCTGCCAATCAGCCTACCATGCATGTCTTTGGACTGGGGGAGGAATCCGGAGTACCCGGAGGAAACCCCCGCAGCACGGGGAGAACATGCAAACTCCACACACACATGGTGGGAATTGAACCCCCGACCCTGGAGGCGGGTGCTAACCACTAAGCCACCGTGCGCCCGAGACATACCCAGTGAGAGTGTAAATCGGTTAGCAACTGTGGAATTCATTCATTCATCTTATTTAAGCTTTTTCTCCTGATCAGGCAAATTGTGGATCTATTTACGTATGTATCCAATGATCCCACTGTCAAGTGCAATTTTACCAGCTAGCATTTTCAGACATCCCACCCTGCAAAAACTCATTTGAGGGAGGTAGCTCCATCACCCCTGCAGATGCATCTCAACCACTGTTACGAAACGGGACTCGTACGGAAGCAATTGCAGGTTCAAGTCTTTATTTACAAACCAAAGTCAATAAGCATGAAACTGGAAACGAGGTCTAAACGTGAAACGAGAACCGCGGTCACGAGCAAGGTTCGAGGCATGAAATGTAAAACTTGAACAGGACACGTGAGCATGACCACTTAGCATCACGCTAGCTAACAAATACAGAGCATATAATCGAGGTCTAATCATGAAACTAGAATTGAGGCATGGAACAAGAACAGGACACGAAAACACGACCGCTTAGCATCAAGGTAGCTAACACATACATAGCATACTTAAACGCATTACTCTATGCCTTCAGTTACTCATTTAATACTGCGCTGAGTGCACAGCAACACGAGGGGTTTAAATAACAAACATAATCACATTTGAGTACAGACAGCTGGAACCAATAATGACACACCCTCGAACATCGACCAATACCTGAACAGGAAGAGAACAAAACCAAAACAAAGGCACGTGTCCATTGGAAATAGTCCTTATTACGTAATCTCGTGCACGCGTGCGCCCTCCGGCTCTCCGTGCACGTCGCAGCCGCAGTGCCATCTGCAAGGGAGATCGTGACAACCATGAGTATTTTGTTGGCTCAATGCTAAATATGACATTAATATGTAATATGTACTATTATATTATATTATTCAACTCATTTAGTTATTTAATATTCTATTAAAACTTTAAGCAAGTCTACAGAGGGTTTGGCCTCATCACGTAGTGTGTCACTCTGACGAGAGTGAAGTGAGCTGACTGACAAGACGATAATGGAAGATTTGCTTTAATATAAATGAGTTTGTCATTGTACTGTTTTGTTGTTGCTGGTGTTTTTCATAAAGAATAATAATGAATCCACCATTCAAGCAATTGCCCCCCACGAACTGGCACTAATTCGAAAGCGAAAGTGAAACGTGCACAGCCACACTTGCACAAAGTATAAGCGATTTAAAAGTGAGGGGAAAAAGAGGGAAAAGTGCAAACGAAGAGCAAAAGCCCCCTTTCGCAGCAACTTTCTTCTGGCAAGCTCTGCAGACAGGGTTACCATCTTCTATTAAGTTTCCCTCAGCATTTTTATAAAATCCAAAATATGACCACACTTCGGATTTGGTCCTCTTCGAAGATTGGAAACTTTCCCGAGCACTGTCATTGCCTTCCGGCATGTTGTCACGTTAAAAAACAACAATGCTGTATGCTGCACCTGCGTCAGACTCATGCTGGGTGTGTGTGGACAGCATTTACCGTGATTTTTACAAATCACGATAATGTGACATGGTAATACTAGCCGTCTGGGAATTTTATCGTGGTTTATCGTGAAACCGGTAACTGTTTCATCCCTAATGAGATATGTCCATCTACAGGGCCTCAGCAGCAGCAGTTCTAGGCCAGCAGCAATAAGCCAGTAGTCTCCAGATGGAAGGTAGGGCGGAGCTAATGACAGCACATCAGTTGTGGCGAGCAGCAGTTCCAGGCCGGCAGTGAGTGTCATCACATTTTTAAGTTTTCTTTCTGAAGTTCTTTGTAAAGTTTTAAAACTTGTTAATTTCACCAGTATTTGTTAAAACATATATAACTAAAATAATATATTTTTTTTATAACACTCTAAGTTTTCTGTTGAATTATTTGACTCATAAATAAAGTTTTTTGTTTGTTTTTTTGTTTTGTTTTTTACAAAAGGTTCCACTCACTTTTGTTAAATTATGTGTTATATGTTTAATACAATATAAAACATATTTAAAATATTTTCAATTAAAGACAAAGATTGAGTTTGAAGTTTTATATTTTTAATTACATAAAAATAACATACATTTTTTAAAAACTTAATACTCAAGTAAAAACAGGTATTCTTTAGCAAACAATTACAGAGTAACAGCAAAGCCATTTGAAAGTTAACACATAAATGAAGCTCCATTCACAGAAATAACTTTTAACAATGAAAATAAATAAAAACAAAACTTCTCTTCTTAAATGTAACTAAAATATTCTAAAACATAAAACGAAATTAAAATATTTAAAACTCTCCAAACAGGCAGTTAACCCCGAGGTCCTGTTTGTCTCTGCACTCATCGAGAAACATTTCCATATCTTCCCTGAATATGAAGTGAAACACAAATGGCTCTTTGGCTAGTTGGCTCATTTCAGGGCTGTGAGCCTCTGAAGGTTTACTGAGGGCTCTCTTCTTGTCTTCATTTTCATCTTCAGAAAATCTGGTTTCTTCACCTATCCTCTAAGATGATGCTTGATTTTGTCTAGCCATTGAACAGCAGTTGCAATGTCTTTTGTTATCAATGGCTCCTTCATGAGATTCACTTCATGAGATTCCTTCATGAGCACAGAGGAATGGGATGAAATATAGAAAATATTTGCAACAATACCCATTTTTGTATTTGAGTCAGGAGCAGGAACCATAATAACATTTAGGAATTATTTGTTTTGTCATATCTCCCTTTTTGGGTCTTAAAGAGATACTGACATCATCATTCAATAGCATACAGTACTGTAATGGCATGAGGGTGATTAAATGACAGAATTTACATTTTTGGGTGAACTATCCCTGAACACACATACCCCTTTGCTTCTCTTAGTGTCCTGTCCTTGTTTCAGTGGCACTTGCCCTTCAAAAGTTTATTTAGACTCAGGTACAGAGAGAAAATGATAAATACAAGAAATATGGATATACATTTGAACAGCAAAATTCTGCAAAAGAATATAACACCACCATTTACTTATGAAGGGACAATTGCATTTGCATAGAGAGAAACAAATAAACGTTAAAATATCAATAAATTTTATATTTATATAAAATATATAAATATATTTTATTTATTTATTTTAAGATATTATATATCTTTCTGAATTTGGCCCAGTGCTCTGCACATCCTCCTGGGAACACCCTTTGATTTCACAGCTGTAAGCCTTTTGAATTTACCAATGGTAAATTCAAAAGGCTTACAGCTGTGAAATCAAAGGGTGTTCCCAGGAGGATGTGCAGAGCACTGGGCCAAATTCAGAAAGAGGATTAAGAATTCAGAGGTCCCTGGGCACAATGTCTTGTAGGCATTTTTTCTTCCCCTCGCTTGGGTCCCAAGTGGCCATTGGATAATCCGGCCCAGACTGCCTATGGGGCGGTCACCGGAAGAACGAACGACTCGAACCCGAAGGCTCGAGAGGTGAACTAATCATTTCTGTTTCTGGTACAGAACCTATGGGGATGTTGCAGCTCATGCATCGTAGAAAATGAAAGAATCACTCCAATAAAATATAAAACGTTTTGGCTATCTAACATGAGACTTGGCTAGTTTGGTGTCACTAGCCAAGTGGAGGCACAACTAAGCTGTCACTGTATGGGTTTAGCTGCAACAGTGCCATTATGCTCTGCTCATGTCATGTTCATGTAACTTATACATATTCATAAAGTCGTATAGACATTTACATACCTTGTTTTCCTGCTCAGCATGAGAGGATGTTACTGTTTCTGTTTCAGAATTGAGATCTGCAGCCAATAAGATATGAGTATTTCCATGTATTTTCCTGTAAACCCTGCATGATTATTCTCACCTCCATTCACTGAAGATAAAAATTACAGTCTGTCTTCTTTTACTGATGTTCAGTTACATGGTGACAAGTGGAGAATTATTCGGGGCTAAAGAAAAAAATCTTCCGGGCTACAGCCCCGAATGCCCAGGCCAGGTTACACCCCTGCACAGGACGCGGACTCGACTACACTCGTTAAAATTTCAGAGTCCAAAATTCCAAGTCCGTGTCAAGTTCGAGTACAAATTTACCTGACTGTGTGACAAGTCTGAGTTCGTTCAAAATTGTTCGTTCAAAATTGAGATTGAGTACCCCAACTCTATAAACACATGCTGGTGACTGATTTTGTCAATCTAAAACCTTCCACTCTTTTCCCATGCATTTCTCTGTCAACTCGCAGACAGAATGTTTCTGTAGACTTCTGAATTCATTCTGCTGTTACCATCATGAATTACATCATCAATAAAAACTTGTGAGCCCATTCAAGAAACAGCCATGCAAGCCCAAGCCATGACACTTTCTCCACCCTGCTTGACCGAAGAGCTTGTATGGATCATGAGCAGATCGTTTCTTTCTCCACACTTTGGCCTTTCCATCCATTTGGTAGAGGTTAATCTTGGTACCAGAACTTTTATGGCTCCTCTCTGTATTTCTTTGCGAATCCCAATCTGGCCTTCTGATTCTTATGGCTGGTGAGTGGTTTGTATCTTGTGGTATGGTCTCTATATTTCTGCTTTCGAGTTCTTCTCTGAATGGTAGAAGTTGTTGGTGATAGGTTTTTTTTTCACCACTTTCTCAATGATTCTGTCATCAATTGCTGTTGTTTTCCTTGGCTGACCTGTTTGATGTCTGTTTATTAGATGTCTGGTTGTTAGGGGTTTCTGTCTTTTCAGGACATTCCAAATTGTTGTATTGACAGTGTACAATGCTTGTGCAATGGCTCTGACCGATTTGCCCTCTTTTTCTGACCTTAAAATGGTTTGCTTTTTTCCCCATAGACAGCTTTCTGGTCTTCATATTGGATTATCCTTTTTTTTAGATTAGTCCGTACAAAATTTCGCTGAATTTTCTTTGTGATTGTTGCAGCCCAAAATGCTTGATTTTGCTGTGGCTTTTTTCAAAATTTGTGATTCAATTTGCAAAGTTGCCTGGGTTTTTCTTGTGAAAAACTACTTGAATTGGTGAAATTGCAATTGCATGAAATTTTGCACTGTCCTTTGCAGTGATGTTTGTTAGTAAATGAGACCTCTTAGCTGTACTCATTTTGTACACATGAATCGAAAGGGGCTTTTTCTGAATGTGTATTGTCATGATGTCACATGAGGCATCTTGACCTAAATCTGTGGAAAATCTTTGGTAATTTTGAAAAATTGCTAGCTTCTCCAAATACTGCGGAGTTTCCTTGATTTTGCATTCAGTTTTGTGATTACAAAATCCTGGAGGGACTGGTACAGTGTCCTCCACTAATATCCACACCCGAGCAAAGAAGGCTGTGAAAATTTGTCTTTATTGTTTAACCTTTTGATCTTTTGTTAAAAAAAATAAAATAAAAAAAAAATCACAAAAATACTTTGCTCTCATGGATATCAAACAATTGCAAACACAACACAGGTTTATTTAAAAATATATCTTTGTTAAATATATGTGTGCAATAGAATATAAAGTGTAATCAATGTGTGTAACTACAAAGCTGACTAATGTTTCAATGTGTGTAATTACAAAGTTTACTAATGTTTGGATATGTTAATCAGGTATAATCTGCTATGTATACCCAACAGTTAAGAATTACTTGTGGGAAGCATTATCTAAATTCATAGTACACTTGTTGATTAAATTATATTCTAAGTGTGTATTGAGGTAGAAGAATTCTGTCAGTCCATACCTTCTCTGCACAGCAGGCCTAATCTAAAACTATAAAACACTTTCTAACAAGTAGTATTCTAAGTGTGTACATTAAGTTTTTTGTGTTTGTCTAAAGCAGCTTCACTCTATGGCAGTAAATTAAGAACCTTGTGTTTGTCTAAAGCAGCTTCACTTTGTGGCAATAAAAACGCAATTAGGCACATACCAGAACTGGGTTTCTAAACAAAGCCCTCCAAGCTTGCAAATCAGTGTCAAAAGAAAAGATAAGACTTCCAGGAAGAAGAGCACCAGGCTGATACTATAGGGTGAATTATGTGACAAAGTACAAAGCCCTGGTCTGGTAAAACTTTTAAAGAAAATACAACTGACTATGCATGCACCACAAATATAAGGTATCATATGGATGTAAATAATTAGTTAAGGCGATGGAGATTGGTTTGTTTCTAGAAAGAAAAGGTGAATGCCCCGCCTAGGGATGATTTTACTGCTTCAGAAAATATATATATAAAGACATGTTTGTGTATGTATAATTCGGACCCTCTGCAGACTGTCTCACTTTCAATAAAGTTTATTTACTTTTTGACATCTACAAACATCTCTGTCTCTGAAGTTTTTTGACTTAGGCTGGAAAGATTGTTTTACACGATAGTGCCACAATTATTGGCACCCTATGACCCCATATGAGAAAAATATATTTGAAGTATATTCACATTGATATTTTACATTTTCTTAGTACACCTGGGTGACTACTAACAGGAAATTGTTCAACCAAGGTGACTTCCTGTTTCACAGGGCTATAAATACGAGGTAACACGTAGGCCAAATTCCCTTAGTCATTCATAACAATGGGTAAGACCAAGGAATATAGCTGTGATGTGCAGCAAAAAGTTGATGAGCTTCAACAATGGGAAGTGGCTATAAGAAAATAGCACAAGCATTGAAAATGCCCATTTCCACCATCAGGGCAATAAATAAGAAGTTCCAGACAACTGGAAATGCTATGAATCAACCTGGAATTGGACGCGTGTCTATATCGTCTCAACGCACTGTGAAGAGGACGGTTCGAGTGACAAAAAATCTCCAAGGATCACAGCTGGAGAACTGCAGAAGTTAGTTGCGTCTTGGGGTCAGAAAGTCTCCAAAACTACAATCCGAAGTCACCTACATCACCACAAGTTGTTTGGAAGGGTTTCAAGAGAAAAGCCTCTACTCTCATCCAAAAACAAACTCGAGCATCTTCAGTGTGCAGACACTACTGGAACTTCAAACGGGATCGGGTTCTATGGTCAGATGAAACCAAAATAGAGCTTTTTGGCAATAAACACCAGAGGTGGATTTGGAGCACACAGAGAGGTAGCCATATGGAAAAGCACCTCATGCTTAAATATGTTAAATATGGAGGTGGATCTTTAATGTTTTGGGGCTGTTTTTCTGCCAGAGGACCTGGACATTTTGTTAGAACACATGGCATCATGGACTCCATCAAATATCAACAGATATTAAATGAAAACCTGACTGCCTCTGCCAGAAAGCTTAAAATGGGCCGTGGTTGGATCTTCCAGCAGGACAATGATCCAAAACATACATCACAATCAACACAAAAATGGTTTACTGACCACAAAATCAAGGTCCTGCCATGACCATCCCAGTCCCCTGACCTGAACCCCATAGAAACCCTGTGGGGTGAACTAAAGAGGAGAGTCCACCAGCGTGAACCTCGAAATTTGAAGGATCTGGAGAGATTCTGTATGGAGAAATGGTCTCAGATACCTTACCATGTATTCTCCAACCTCATCAGGCATTGGAGAAGACTCAGAGCTGTTATCTTGGTAAAGCGAGGTAGCACAAAGTATTGACTAAAATGGTGCCAATAATTGTTGCACACCTATATTTAACAAAGATAATTTTGGATAAACCTGTGTTTTGTTTGCAATTGTTTGATATCCATGAGAGCAGATTATTATTTTTGTGATTTTTTTTAACTAAAGATCAAAAGGTTAAACAATAAAGCCAGTTTCACAGCCTTCTTTGCTCATATTTACCAAGGGCACTGCAAGTATGAAGGTCAATATATCATCTCATCTTCATCTTTTGATCTCAAACTCAAATGTCTTTAGTGTACAGCAAAAACAAAATAATTGGCCCTTCTATTCCAATACTTTCAGAGGGGACTGTAGATAAAATACTTGTGTACAACAAAAACTTGTTTATGTACACATTGTATTTAAATATTACTCTACCTGTTAGAAATGGAGGATAAAAATATCACAAGTTACACTGATGGTTGAAAGTTATGAACCCTTTAGAATTTTCTATATATCTACATATATATGACCTAAAACATCATTAGATTTTCACACAAGTCCTAAAAGTAGACAAAGAGAACACAATTAAACAAATGAAACAAGAATATTATACTTGGTCATTTATTTATAGAGGAAAGTTATCCAACATTACAGATCTGTGAGTGGCAAAAGTATGTGAACTTTTACTTTCAGTATCTGGTGTGAACCCTTGTGCAGCAATTAATGCAAGGAAACATGTCTGGTAACTGTTGATCAGTCCTGCACATTGGCTTACTGGAATTTTAGCCCATTCCTCAGTACAGAACAACTTCAGCTCCGAGATGTTGGTGGGTTTCATCACATGAACTGATTGCTTCAGGTCCTTCCACAGCATTTCTATTGGATTAAGGTCTTCTAATAAATTTTAAAGGGACATCCTGTTCTTAATACTTTCATGGTCATGCCATATTTTCTCCACTTGCTGATTACTGTCTTTACAGTGTTTCATGGTCTATCCAATGGGTTGGAATTTTTTTTAGTAACCCTCTCCCGATAATGAGATCCCATACCTGCTTTGCAAGCTCTTTGCAGCCCATGACTTTTCCAGTTGGATATCCAAGATATCAGGAAAATCCTATAGGAACAGCTGTATTTTATTTGTGGGTAATCAGTCACTTTAATTGATGGCAGGTGTACACTAATTAGCATTTAACATGAACGTGATTGGTTGATTCTGAAAGCTGCCACATTCCCAAATTATAAAAGGGTGTGCACATTATTTTAATTTCATCATTATTTTCCCAATTCTTTTCATTATTTTTCACTTTAACAGTTAAAATGTCACAATAAACGGTAGAATAGGTTGCGACATGATTTATCTTGGTTTAATTTTTTTACACCACAAAAACTTGCCGTTTTAACAAGGGTGTGCAGACTTTTTATATCCACTATATTCAGCCCTTACAGTTTTCCCTTCTTTTTTTTTTTTGCCTCTGGCTACAACAGTTTGCAAAGGACATAGTTTAAACGGACCAGTATTTCAAAACACTTAAACGATGAATGGCTGTTTTGACAAATAATTAAAAAAAATTATCTTCCCATATCTGTTGGCAGACCTGTAATAATTTATCTGAAACTTATGACACATTGTACTTTGCCATTTTGAACTTTATTTTCATAAAATCATACAGTGAATATACAGTGCACAACTTCGAAACTAATACAGAAAGCAAATTCTCACTCTCAGGACACCACTGAAGTTCTTTATCATGGGTTGGTGAATCAAAAGCCTAATTTCCTGCAAAATGCACATTACTTAAACTCATCTGCTGCTTTGTAATTAAGACTAGCTGAATTTAGCACCAAAATAGAGTACAAAGATTCCAAATGCCAAATTTCTAAAAATGCAACAGAAGTACCACATGTTTTCCCTTAGGATTGCCCTCAGCCACTCACTGGGGGCAAATTTAAGTTACGTATTTTAAAACAAACAAAAACAAACCCCGGGACAATTTGCACTGATAAGTATAAAATTATTTTGATTTATTGTCCAAACCTTGGCATGGTGTTAAGTTTTGGCTGCCAATTCATTTCTTTGATAGGAGGAATATTTGGCCAGAAGTCTGTAAATGAGGATTTTGATTGATTTCAAAAGGACCTTAAACATTAAAAAGCTCACACTACCCCGAAAAATAGAAGTTTCACGCATACAGGTGGCATTCAACATTCAAGTACCAGTGTTTTTGTACGTTCTTTTGGTCAAGTTAACATGAAATGATCACTTTTTGGTTTATAAAAATAAATATTTCTCAAAAATGCTTAATAAATTACACAAACTAGCAGCAAAAAGTAGAATCTAGTAATCTATGTGCAAGTAGCTAAATTCCCCATTGCCGATTCCCTGGTCCCAAATTAATCCTGGCTAAATACCGAGAAACCTTCCGTTTTGTAAACAAGCTGCATTTTTAGTCTTTACACAGAATATTGGAAGCTTAAGAACACACACTGAAGACTTTTATATAAAACTCTTGATGTGCAATAAAATAACTTTTTGTAAAACTTCATGGGCATAACATACAAGGGCCTAAACCTAAATAGCACCACTTGTATCAAGTTACCACAATACTGGTCAAGTGCATCCACTTCAGTTCACCATTTTTACCTAACTTTTTTTTATTTATTTTTTTTTCTTTAAACGTCAAAAGGCACAACATGCTTGAGGAAATCTATTGCACTTCAGTAAAATGTAGTATCGTGCCCCCCTCCTTCATACCTCAACTGCTTAAAGGGAGTGGAAATCACTGTCAGTTGCAATGAGTGACTACTGATCTTGTCTCCACACCATCACAGAGGTCCTCAATTAACTTGAGGGAGGGAACGGGAACTGTAACCATTACTTTGGTGTTTTCACCAAGAAAACACCAGCTATTACCCAAAAAAAAAAAAAAAAGGTTTATTGCCCAAAAACTCCAATTACACTAGACTTTGCTTCCCTCTGTACAATATTCCTGATTTTCCGTCACCCCCAGCCTTCAGAGGTCTTGCAGGGAAGCTGTCTCTCTAGACCACAAATATCTGACATTCAGCACCATGGGGGGGGAGGGAGGGGGGGTTCCACGTTTGAGTGGAAATGAAAACCTCCATGACATTCTTTGTTACAAAAAGGAAAGCCTGCTTCAGAACGTTGTCGGACTATCTCTTGACCAAAAAAACAAGAACACTTGCCATGAGCATTGCTGCAGAGATGGGCTTGGCATTTAAGGCCTGTCCACTCTGACACTGGTTCTAATATAGCAACTTGAACTGTTCTAACACAATGGTTCATAGTCCACTGGTTTATCCATTTCAAAAAGTATTTAGTAAAAGTATAACATAATTGCCATGCCACAAAAGTTCAAGTAAGGAACAAAATGAAGAAACTGCACACCTCCAATCAGCTAGCCTGTTACTGAACTAGCTGCCTGAAAATGTTTTGATTCACATAAGAGCATACAAGTCTGCATCCAAACATTAATGTGAATGGAGGTACAAACGGCTCACTTCATTGTTACTGATTGGAATGACTTGCTAAATCCTTTTCAGATGACTACCACATCCCTTAAGAGGTACCTCTCCAGGATAGAGTGAGCAAGATTAACATTTTCATTAAGATCTTCCTCCCTTTGCAAAGCAAGGGTAAAAACCAATGTAAGGAGGGACAGGTACATTTTTGAAAGGAGCCTGGTGACCCTGTCATAAATTTGATGTTCAGAACAAGGTTTCGACTCCAAAGCCAAACCTTGCCAAGGTTTGATTAATCTTAATTTGTGCTTTCAAAAATCAAAACACTTTTGAAGAAATTAAACTCACAAAAAGCAGAATTATGGCCAATTTGCAGCCATTTGATGTTTAAAAGTAACAAGACAGAGTCCAAATTCAAAAATGCACAGTACATTGACAAAAAAAAAAATTCTCCTTTACTACAAAGAAAGCAAAGTGATGTAGTGGAATAAAAAAAAAAAAGCCAATACAGGCAACATTTCCACTTTTCTTCCTTTTTGTCGTTCTACAGACGAGCAAGTCTGGAGACAGGTTCCTCCTGTGGCCAATGTCTCCTAGAGCCAGTGATGCATTATTCCAGGATATGGTCAGAGAATCACAGGTGTTAATGTACTGTAGAGTTCTTGAATGCTACACAGGGTTTATAGCCTGGTTTAATTAGATGTGGTTTCCATTCAGTGAGTTTGGTGTGGGGGCCCACTGATCATGGGGAGTGGAAAGGTGCATGTGTGGTTAAGCAGTTAGTTTCCCCACCAGTCCACCTGAGAGTAGTTTCCACCATAACCATCACTGTTGTAGAAGTTTCCAAATCCCCCTGTGGACACAGCATTCCAGATTATAGAGAGCAACATGCAAAATTAGAACTACATTGCATACTCGAAACTTGTGAAGTAGTTATGTGACACAAGATATTAAGTAACCAAATGAATGAGTGAAACGAACCCTTAGCACCACCAAATCCACGGCTGCCACCATGGCCAGCAGCATTACGACTGCCACGATTCCCAAAGCCTCCGCTAGTGGTGCTGCTGCTGGTTTGCCGGTAATCCCTGGCTCCAAACGCCCCAGAGAACCTAGCAAAAGGAAATAAACTTCAGCAAAACATGACAAATCTTTACTCGGATTTAGCATTGCATAACGAAGTGTCGGCTCAACTGCCAGTCCAATTACCAAAGATTAAAACACAGAAAGCAGAAAAATGCGTCACCTCTTTGCACGGCCACGGTTGCTACCCTTGTGCTGGTGCTCATAAGCCAGGCTTTCCAGCCAGGATGGCACTTCCTGTTTGGCCTCCACCAGGATGTCCAGGAGGTCTTTTGTAATGTTGCCATTTTTATCATTAAAGAATGAAGTTGCAAGACCTGGGGAAAACACAGTTTATCAGCCCACCAACAAGCCTTACTCAGGAAAGAAATACACCGATTGCCGATTTGTTTAAGATTAACGCAAGTTGATTAACTTTATACCCAACACAATCAGACAAGTCATTACCAAGATTTCCCACACGACCCGTACGGCCTATGCGATGAACGTACTCCTCAATGTCACTGGGCAGGTCGAAGTTGATTACGTGTTTCACATTGGAGATGTCTAGACCACGCGCAGCTACCTGTGTGACAAAGAAATGTCTCAGAAATAGAAGAGACGAATATACTTTCACTCCAAGATAGGGAAAATGAATGCAATAAAGTATAAAGAAAGAGCATACAGCAGTGGCAACCAGGATTGGGCATCTCCCAGAGCGGAACTGATTAAGTGCCTCCTCGCGATCTCTCTGTGAACGGTCACCATGGATACTGGTGCAAGCGTAGCCTTCACGGTACAAAAAGTCCTCAAGTGCATCAGCACCCTTCTTGGTTTCCACAAACACCAGAGTCAAAGAGTCTTTCCCTGTGAGGGGAGGGAGAAAAACCTGATGAGTGTCCATTTGTGATCAAGATCACAAAATGAAGACTATGTGCAATGGTAATTGGATTATTTTGGCACAATAAAGCAGCATTAAATGTAAAGACCCTTTCTATGAAATGCAATGTTTAACTCAACCCAAAGATGATAAAACAGTTCAACAATTCTGTTGGGGCAACATTTGAGGCTTGAAAGATATGATATGATGAGGGAACAAAACACTGATCAAATATTGGTCCCATAAAAGTAACTCTTGCAACAATCACAATGCAAACAAAAAGGAAATACATGATGTGTCGAGTGCAAGTCAGAGAACAAAAAAATGTACAGAGTAATGAGACTTGCAGTGCCACTGGGAGCGAGGGTGGGGCGGGTAAATAAGACTATACTTACCAGGTTTCTCACTGTTTTCCCCAGAATTGTCCTGAACCTCGCCTGGTATGACTTTGGATAAAACCAGATCTCACGATAAGCTTTACGTATTCCTACGACCCTGAACAGTTTTTCGATTTACACTACAGATGATTAAATGCTTGGGAAAATAGAGAAAGAAATAATACTCCTTAGTTTCTTCAATTTAAACTATTCCAAGACTGTAGCATTGCTAAATTTTGTACATATGACAAAAGTGGCTGACGTAGGGAGCTGTTCTCATCTCAATGACCTGTTAATTATATAAGACAATTATATAGTTAGAAATATTTCAATCACCTGTGGCATTCAGAAGGTCAAGCAAGAAGGATCTTTTATCACTCTCCTCAACCCAAACCACTTTCTGGGTAATGTTCTCAGAGGTGGAGCCCACACGGCCCACAGCCAAGAAGATGTAATCTTCCAGGAAGTCCCGTGCCAATATCTAAAACAAGCCAGGATCAGTCAATCCCAAAAAAGCTGATTTAACTTTACTTTTTAATCTTTTATCTATTAAACATTTATGATAATACATTAAAGTGAATCTTGGTGAGCAAATAGGCAAGCAGCAAATTTTCACCCAACACAAGGACAATGTAGGAGTCAGAGGAATTATGATGGTAATACTTTCCCGCAGCCTTGAATAACACAGTACATCATATTAACTATATGGCCCATTTTTCCTACCTGGATCTCCTTAGGGAAGGTGGCACTGAACATCATAGTCTGGCGCAACCCTTTAGGAGGCATAGTGTCCTGCTCCACAATACGACGGATCTGTGGTTCAAAACCCATATCCAGCATCCTGTCAGCTTCATCCAGGACCAAGTAACTGCAACATGAAGAAAAACAGACTCAGAGCAAGTAAACAATGAATGAAATACACTCTTGCCTCAAGTTTTATAAACCTTAGTAGGCATTTTTTTCAGCCGAAGCCAAAGTTTACTCGAGTATGCGTTCACAGTTTCAAAGCAGGATTTGTTTGTGCAACACCAGAAGGCAACAGATTAATCTCAAAGACAGCATGCAACACCAAGACCTACTTACTTGCAGTAATCCAAACCAATCTTGCCCCTCTCCATCATGTCTACAAGACGACCCGGTGTGGCAACTAGCAGGTGACAACCCCTCTCCAGGTCACGAATCTGCTGGCCAATGTCAGCTCCTCCATATACTACACACGGGCGTACTCGAGAACGATACGCAAACTACAAAGAACGCGAAGTCAAGTGGGAAAATTTGATTTATATTACAGTTAACAAAATTATGTTTAGTGATCTGAACTGCCAAAAGTTACCTTCCTAGCCTCATCATAGATCTGGAGAGCCAATTCCCTAGTTGGAGCCAAAACCAGAGAAAGGGGGTACTGCTTACGGCGCCCATATCTGCCATTTTCCTACAACAGTGAAGAAATCAGTTTGGGCACGTACAAATGAACAACTGTTAAAATCAGACACAGAAACAACCCCAGTGCAAATCACAAGCACATACACAAACTCACCTGGACACTGTTCTTTGCAGCCTGTAAGGCCTCTCCTGGTCCATCTGTGTATATCCGACTGAGCACTGGCAGCAAGAATGCTGCTGTCTTACCAGAGCCTGAGGGAAGAACACAAGAGGACATTAAGTACACAACTTTCATACACAACATTGCAAAGGTCACATTAAAATGGTGCCTAACCTGTCTGTGCACACGCCATCAGGTCTCTTTTGGATTTGATGATTGGGATGGCATATTTCTGGACCGGAGTGGGGCGCGAGTAGCGGGTCAGAGTGATGTTTCCCATGATAATCTCACCCATATCTATGTCATGGAACTGCATCACAAAAGCCATGTCAAAATTCATATTTTTCATAGATGGAGTATTCAACACGAACCACTAAACAGATTCAGTTCTATAGAGGGTTAAGTCAGGGAGGATTCTGAAAAAAACAACTGGATCAAGATACTCACACTTTCAATGTGTTGAGGGGAGTTGTGGCCAGTGGCTTCAACAGGAATGTCATCATATTTCTCAAAGTTAATCCCAGTGTTGCTTCCAGAAAATAGCTCACTATGAAGACCAAAATACAATGCCATATGCAAAAACACCTAGACAGTTATGCATAATACAGAGAAACAACTTTCAAACAATGCTCAGCTGTACAAGCAAAATGCTTTTTACTCACTGGCCATTTTATAAGGAGCACCTGTACATCTGCACTTTTATGCAATTATCTAATCAGCCAATCATGTGGCAGCAGCACAATGCAAAAAAATCATGCAGATACAGGTCAAGAGCTTCAGATAATGTTCCTTTCAAACATCTGAATGAATAAAAGTGCGATCTCTGTGACTTTGATTGATGTTTGTACCAGCTGGGATGGTTTGAGTATTTCAGAAACAGCTGATCTCCCAGGATTCTCACACAGAGTAAAAATATGTTCTTAGAATATTTTTCCAAATTTATTACAAATCACAAATTGACAAAGACAAGTATTCAGATGCTTTGTTAAGGCACCTCAAACTGAGGTTCATTGTTTGATTCAAGTTACTTAAAACATCTCTAGAACTTGACTAAAGGCAACCAGTTGAAAATGCAAATTATTGCACATGGATTTAGAAAGGCACACACGCACACATGTATACAAGATTCCACAATGAACAGTAAATGTCAGACCAAAAACTAACAATACTTCACAGAGTTGAGACACAAATCTGGGTAAAGGATGCAAGACCATTTCTAAAGCTGGACTGTAAATGGAGGGACAGAAATCTCCCAGGTTTCATTAAAATGTCTTCATTTTTGTTGTGAAGCTGAATGAAAGTCACAGGTTTGGAACAACATGAGGGTGAGTAATTGAAGACAGAATTTTCGTTTTTGGGTGAACTATCCCCAACTAATATTAAATTCAAGTTCAAATATTAAAAGTAAATATACTTTTGATTCAATTTGGATGTAACACTCCAAATAAGAACAAAAAGAAACATCCAAAATGAATCAAAAATCCAAATCAATCACTCCAAACAAAATTTGTCAATGAGTTTTTATTTCGCCTCTAGAGGCTGCTCTCACACTGCAACGGGCACAACTGGGGAAAACTATTGGTGTGGATTTTTGCTGATAACCAATAGTTCTAGCAATTGGTTATCAGGGACAACTAATCGGCAAAACTGATCAATCAGTCAACCTCCAATAGTGAAGTATGGCATTGGCAGCAATATGCTGCAGGAGTGCTTCTCAGAAGCAGGGATGTTGGAGACTGGTCACAATTGATTGAAGAATGAACGGAGCCAAAAAACTGAATCCAACCTCAGACTGGGGTGAAGGTTCACATTTCATTACCGCAGCAAAGACAACACTGGTGTGGCTTCGGGAAAAATCTCTAAATCGCCTTGATTGGCCAAGGCAAAGCCCAGACTTGAACCCCAAAAAACATCTTTGGAGAGAACCGACAGGGTTCCTACAGCTTAACGCAAGTTAGATTTAAGACGTTTGAATGCCACTTGGAATGAAAATTAAGGCCAACTTTACAATAACCAAATATCTGAACTGGACATGATCTTTGCACCAATAGCTGACATGCAGATGCAGGTGTTTGGTTTTTGTGGTTTGGTTGAGGCTCTTGAACATTAAAACAAATGTGTCATTGTTAGCATCAGCGATTAGCTGATCTGAGATGCATGGGACCAATCCAAACTTGCTGATGTAGACGGTCTTGTAAGAACTGCAGGCAAAAGTGTGGCCAATTTCAGAGTCCGGGAACATTGCGTGGAATAAGTCTCCTACTCCCTCATTTGACTTGCATGATTGCCATTTTGTCACTGTTCAGACACCACAGTACCTCTGCTTTCAGTGTAGGCGTACACCTGAATGTTGTCTGGATATCTGTTGCTGCTTACCCTGGTGCCGGAATCGGAGATAGGGGTGGAGACAAGGGTAGAACAGAACTGGGAAATACCTGGTGTCTGTTGGCGGGTTAACATGGCAGTTTTGCATTTCTCACTTAGCCTGTGGGATTCCACTGCCTTGAGTTCCATCATGCCAAGTTTGAAACACTTCTAACAAGATACACAGTGCCTCGAATGCTTTGCCTGGTTCCGGTTTTAGCCATACCGCAAAATCTTGGTTGAATAAACAATTTTCCCACCCATGTTGTCGCTAGCTAGCAGACAGTGCATCTGCTCTGAGCATCCAGGCCTCAAAGAAAATATGAGTGCTGTTAGTTCCACTATCCTGATCAGAGTGACATTAATGTGGGAGGCATTAATAAATAAATTAATTTCAATCTCAGGAAAGAGATTAATAAAATACTACTTCCCATGACATAGCATTTTTAAGACTTTTGAAAGACTGATTTACGACATTTTAATACCAATTAAAGCCTCATTTTTTAGATTAATAAATTTAATGCCTTTTAAGTCTTTAAAAGATCCACAGGAACCCTGCCTGAAAATGGCATTTCACAGACCCTCTCCAACCAATCATAGCTTGAGAGGATCTAGCAGAAACTCTGGTAGAAACTGCCCAAATCTAGATGTGCAAAGCTAATGCAGCCTTATCGAAGAAGACTTCGAAGTTAATAAATGAATGGTCTGAATGATTATCTAAATAAGAAATTTGCATGCATATAGAAAAATGTAGACATTGTCGACAAACACATTCTCTCACTCTGTTACTTGAAGACAATATTTCCTGGTGAATTCACCACAATGACTGGAAAGTTCAAAGAAGCGAATGTAAGACCATTTGACCTTGCTGTGACCTTGACCCTGTTTGGATCGATTATAAAATATGCACTGTTCATCTGCTGATTCAATATAAATCCTACAACCATTTAACCACCCATTCTTGAGATACTGATAAATAAAATAATAGCGATAAAAAGAATCTCAAAGACAGGTGGATGGCCAGACAACCCAAAACCATCTAGGCCTAATAAGTCTTCTGTTATCAATGCCCAAACATTTGGCCTAGTTTCATTTTGGGTGGGTTTTGAGATGTAGTTGAGGTGGACATTTTGCTAAGACCAGGCAACCTTGCAGCCCAATATTTAACTAGCCATGTTTACTTTTGTTCCATTATACACTGTTAGGCGCAAAATGCCAACTTATCCCAATAACTCCTTGCCATTACTGCCTGACCTCACAAATGCTCTTGTAGCTGAATGGGCAAATCCCCACAGCCATGCTACAAAATATAGTTGAAAGCCTTCCCAGAAGAATAAAGGTTATTATAACAGTTTGTTTATAGAAGTTAGCAAGGACCACACAATTTTTATTTAAGTCCTGATAAATAAACATGGAATTGAAGGAGGGTAGTAAATGGTCTGCACTTATATAGCGCTTTTTAACCTTAGCAGCTCTACAAAGCACTTTACACTGTGTCCCATTCTCCCACACCCACCGGGAGCAACTTGGGGTTGCCAACCCTGCGATTAGTAGACAAGCAGCTTTACCAGAGCCGCCCTGTTACTGAGTGTATGTATGTGTAAATACTGTGCGCATGTTTGTTGACTCACTGTTCCAGCCTTTCATTGGGAGTGAGAGGTTTGGACCAGTCCTCCTCATCTCTGGAATCATCGACCCACCGACTGTTTCCGCCACCCCCAAAACCTCCACGCTCATACCTAGGCAAATCAGTCAAGAGTTTAGTGAAATCACCCCCCAGGAACACTCAAATCAATAACAGCACAAAGATCTCTGTTCAGAGGCTCCAGGAAACTCTTTACCTTCCTCTGGAAGATCCACGATCATTGTAGAAGGTAGACTTGGTCCGGTCAGAACGACCACCAAAGCTATTATAGGCATTATCTTTTGGGACATTCCATCCACCGCCATCTTTGTTGTCATAACCAAAGCCTAGCATCAAAAATATTCACTTCAGAATATTAAGGTAAGACAAACACCAAATAAGTACACTGTCCAAATTTACTCCTGTATTTCAGTGAAACTCAAACTAGGGTGCTTTTGTATTCACCTGTGTTTTGAACTGGTTGGATGACATAGGAGCCACTGCCCCTGCCTCTGTAAGCACCTCCTCTTCCGCCGCGATCATTATGGGTGGTACGTATGGGCCCACGGTTACCAAAAGTGTTGCTCCCATTCACGTAGTTGTCACGGCCATCTTGGGAACCATTTACAAATCCATTGCTTTGTCCAACATCCCATCCACCTGGAGAGTCTTAGAGTATAATTCACAATGAATCAATCACTCATGAAAATAATCAAGGGAAAGAAAACTATATACACTACAAGTGTAGCCAAGAGTTTCTGCTATAAAATCTGAAACAAAACAATTTTATATTCTGACATGAGAACTGATCAAATAAGCAAATGGGATGCTGACTGGTTTGATTAGTAGTTGGTTGCATCTACCTTATTTGGTTAATGCAGTTCTCTCCTTATATGCAATAAATTCCCAGTTACCCAATACATTGAAAAGATTTGCAGTCCTTATGAGAACATTTTCCTTTAAGCCTCCAATATTTCAAGACAAGGGTAAAACTTTAAGCCACATTTAAAAAAAAAAAAAAAAAAAAAAAAAAAAAAAGGTCATAAAGGACCAGAATTTATTCATCACCATCTGCTCCAAAATAAAATATGTAGACAAGGCAAATAACCCAAAGGCCATCAGAACAGAGACTTACAGCTCCTTCCTGGTGGCACTGAGTAACCACTCTGTCTAGCAGAGGAATAAGCTCCTGCTAAAAGAAAAAGATATTTATAGTCAGGAGGGGTTCAGGCCAAAAGGGCAGGTTACATGGGTGAGTAAAACAGGCCAGGTCTGTGGTAACCATCATGATGTCACATAGCACATGACAAGCTTGAGTTTTGGATGCAGGCCGCAAAATTGTGGACCAGTTGTTTGGAGTAATTTGCAAGTTGCCCAGATGTGAAGCATTAACAAATGCTTACTGCTCAAACATGATCTCAACACCAAACAAACAATGGTCAGAATGGTAATCAACAAAAACAACCACTAATCAATTCCCATGTGCACAGAGAGAAATCATGAAAGGTTAGTGTGGAACTGAAGCACATTAAAATTTCTGTCTCAGAAATAAATGTCTGGAATGCCTAGAACGGAACTGGGAATTAACAAAAACACTTAAAGGCTCAAATATGGAGCATTCATAAACACCCTCTATGTTCATACATACATGATCCAATCACAAACACTATGGTTAAAGCTGAAGCACGAGCCAGATTCGGAAGACTATAGAGAGTAAAAATGTGTTACCTTCTTACATATGAACAGAAACACTACCTTTAATTTTGGGCTATTGGTAGGAATTGTTTGAAATTTAAGTTGAAACTGAATAATTAGATGAAAGTCATTTTAGGACAACTGTAGAATACTTACAAAACTGTAAGCAAAGACAACGGTGTTCAATAAAGAAGCTTTTTCAACATGCCTTGTAGTCATGAATAGACCGAGACCCTTCAATCTTCACACCAGCATCCTCTTTGAAGTATTTCAGACTCTGACACCATATAAACTCTCAAGCTTGATAGCAAGTTCAAAACTTTCCTTTTAGAATGACATTTTATCATGAAAAACTAAACGCACAAAAATGTAACCTTCCAAAATCAAGTGGGTATAACTAGAATTTCCCCCCACGGGAGTTTGTGAGACTGTGTGTGTGTGCGGGGCGGGGCGGGGCGGGGGGGGGGGGGGTAATATATACCTGTATTCCTCATTTAGAGTTGCTAAATAGATGCTTCATAATGTTAATGTAATAATAGGAATACAAGTTCAGCTAACAAAAATGGTTGGGAACCCCTGATGTAGAGGATGGAAGATAATGGGCTGAAGAAAACAAAATGGACAAAGTTAAGCACTTCTTTTCCACTGGGAGATCCACATTCACCACATGATCGACATCAACTCCAGGAGTTACATTATCTGTAACTTTAGGAAGCATACAAAAGAAATCTGTGGTTTTCCCTTCATCTTCTCTCGTCAGCACTCAGTCATGTGACAGAGTGCAGTGAAAGGGAGTCGGGGCCTGAATTAAGTTTATTTTAAAATGGGGGGGGGAGAATGGGGGGTAATATATATACACACACACACACTTATAGTGGCAACAAAAAGTACATGAACCTTTTGGAATTTCATGGTTTTCTGCATAAATTGGTTATAAAATGTGATCTGATCTTCATCTAAGTCAAGGGTATTGACAAATATAATGTGCCTAAAATAATAACACAAAAAAAATTCTGATCCCTCGTGTCTTTATTGAGAACAACCAAAAAAAAAAAAAAAAAAAAAAAAAAAAAAAAAACACTCAGTGCTCGTGGAAAAAGTATGTGAACCCTTGAGTTAATGACCTCAAAAAAGCTAATTGGAGTCAGGTTTTAGCACACCTGGAGTCTGGTTAAGAAAAGGAGTTTGGAGGTGTGGACTACAGCTACTTTGACTGATAAAAAAACCCCTCAAACTTCTGGAGTTTGCGCTGCACAAGAACCACACACTTATGTGAGCCATGCCTCACCAAAAAGAGCTTTCAGAGGAGCTACTATCAAGAATTGTTGATCTACATAAAGCTGGAAAGGGTTACAAACTGACTTCAAAGACTTTAGAAACAGTTAGGCAAACATTCTACAAATGGGGACACTTTGGAACTGTTCCTACTCCACCAAGAAGTGGGCACCCAGTCAAAATGACACCAAGAGCACAACGAAGATCAATGAAGTGAAGAAACAACCCCGAATGACAGCCAAAGATTTGAAGGCATCACTGGAACTGGCTAACATCTCTGTTCATGAGTCTACAATACGTAAAACATTGAACAAGCAGGGTATCTACAGCAGGACACCACGAAGGAAGCCACTGCTTACTAAAAAGAACATTGCTGCACGCCTGAAGTCTGCAAAAGAGCACATTGACACTTCACAGCGGTATTGGCAAAATGTTTTGTGGACTGATGAAACTAAGATTGAACTATTTGGAAAAACCACACAGCACTACATCTGGTGTTGAAAGGGGACGGCCTATCATGAAAACATCATCCCAACCGTAAAGTATGGTGGAGGAAACATCATGATTTGGGCCTGCTTTGCTGCATCAGGGCCTGGCCAGCTTGCAATCATTGAGGGGAAGATGAATTCCCAAGAATATCAGACAATTCTTCAGGATAATGTGAGAATGTCTGTACCTCAGCTGAAACCGTGTAGAAGTTGGGTGACGCAACATGACAACGACCCAAAACACAGAAGCAAGTCCACAACAGAATGGGTTCAGAAAAACAAAATCTGCCTTTTGGAGTGGCCAAGTCAGAGCCCAGACCTCAACCCAATAGAGATGCTATGGAATGACTTGAAGAGAGCCAGACACATGAGACGTCCAAAGAATATGACAGAGCTAAAGCAGTTCTGCCAGGAGGAATGGGCTAAAATTCCTCCTGAACGATGTGAAGGTCTGATCCACAGCTACAGGAAGCGCCTGGTTGAGGGGGTTGAGGTGGTTTGGGGGTGGGGGGTGGGGGTGTCGTGTCAACCAGTTATTAATTCTAAGGGTTCACTTACTTTTTCCATTGCCATTTTGAATGTTGAATGAGTGTGTTCAATAAAGACATGAGGGAATTTATTTCATATTATTATATTAGAAACATAATATTTGTCAATACCCTTGACTTAGATGAAGATCAGATCACATTTTATGACAAATTTATTCAGAAAACCATGAAATTCCAAAAGGTTCACATACTTTTTCTTGCCATTATATTTATGCCTACAGGAAGCCACTGGCATGTAACAATTTCTCTGCTTGCACCTTCTTTGAGTATTTCACAGAATCTGGATAGCCTGCAACTTTGACTGTCCCTGCTATTCCTGAAATACTTTTTGTACACCAAAAGTTGATAGTTTGCTATGGGGCATGTCAGGTGATAAAGATTCTAAAATTATGAACCTCTGCCAGTTATCATATAGTAAAGAGAACAAATATTCAGTTACTGAATCAAGATCCACAGTACCTTCTGAAACTACTGGAATGCTTTTGCGGTAGACTGAAGACATTTGGGTTTGAGATCAAAAGATGAATACGAGAAGAGTGTTTAGAATTTTAGTTATTTCCTGCTAGTGTGTGTTCAACGACATAGAATATACAAAATGTGCAATTTGTAGGCAAGCAAAAATACTGGACCATGTGACTGACCGGTGTTTCTAGTTACCCAGGTGTGTCCTGATAGAGTAACTGTTTAAACAATAAATAGATCTGAATGTCTACTCTTGGTTTTAGCCTTCAGTTTCATTTGTGAAGACTGTATTTGTTGTTAAAAAGGATAAGCTAACACGAAGCTCAGAGAGCTGCCTATGGGAGAAAGGAAGCCATTTTGAAAAGAGAAGAGGGAAATTGGGCATAGCCAATACAATTTGCAATGTCCTGAACAAGAAAGAAACCACCAAAATGATGGAAAGGTCAAAGTGTGGAGAAGAAAGGATCTGCTCATGATCCAAATCATACAAGCTCATCTGTGAAACATGGTGGAGGTAGTATCATGGCTTGGGTTGGCATCGTTGCTTCTGGAACAGGCTCACTATTTATCGATTATGTAACTCATGATGCAGAATAAATTCAGAAGTTTACAGGAACATTTTATCCACCAATTTACAGAGAAATGCATCCAAACTAATCTGGAGGAATTTAATCATGCAGCAAGACAATGATCCAAAACTGCCAAACTCCTGGAGAGTTCTGCAAATCCTGATCAATGATCCTTCTTTTAGGGGTTCATATGGTAGCCATTACTATGTATAATTTTTGTTTCATCCATTCATGGCATTTGGCAGATGCCATTATCCAGAGCGACAATTCTCATGTTTTATACAGCTGAGCAGTTAAGGGCCTTGCTCAAAGGCCCAGCAGTGGCAGCTTGTTGGGTTTTGAACTCATAACCTTCCAATTAGAAAGCCAACATCCTAACCACTGAGCTACCACTGAGCTACCACTTCCCAATCACCCCTACACCCCACCCACCTCAGAACCCAAAAAGGGGATGCACAAGTAGACCAGCAAACATGCAGCAGAGATACAGGGATAGTGTACTCAAGCTACCATGTTTAAGTTGCTCCATTGCACTTTAGCCAATAACATTTCGGAAGAGAGAAAACATGGCTACTATTTAAAGCCATAAAATAAAACAAGGCCATCACCAGACACTAGACTGCATCAGGCCCTTCAAACCGCTTGTCAATGTAAATCAGGAGCCAAAGCACGGCGTCGGACTTGTGATAAGCGCAGCAGACCAAATTCCTAAAATACACACTCACAGGTCGCAAATGAGTTGCCCCATTTGTCACCTGTTATGATCAGTAAAGATTGTTAGGGGCCTGTTCTACCCCGGTTTCCCACTGGGGTTTATTGTTGGCTCTATTAACATGAGCTTTGAGAAACAGTAATGAGGAATATCACTTACCATTCTTGGAAGCCTCTTTGTTCCTTAAATGAGGTGGAATGTAGCGCCCTGATGACAGACAGCTTTTGTTAGAATGTCAAAATTACAAAGAAATCCACTCAAAAGCTCACCATTTACTCTACTGTCTAATGTACAGGTTACCAAGCCTAGTCATGGAGAACCCCCTGCCCTGCACATTTTAGTGTTTTCCCTGTTTCCAAAACACCTGACTTAACTAATCAGCTAAATAACAGCTCTTCTAGAATTGAGAGTGATGGAGCAGGGAAAGCCTTACAATGTACAGGACAAGGGGTACTCCAGGACCACGGTTGGGAACCTGTAGTCTAATGCACCAGAGAGCTCAGAACCTGATCATTGCAAGTCATCCTTGCTGTCCCATTTGAACTTCCAACCATTTACGCTACAATCATTATCCTAGTTTCAACCCCTTGGTGACCAAGCTCAAGTGCTTCTGAACAAATCACTGACTGACCCGTTGTCCTCAAAGATTTACTGGTTTCATTAACATCAACACAAATCTAATCAGACAGAAATGAATACTCACTACCAGTGCCTCCTCCCTGGGCATCAGATTTCAAGTCTAGGGCAGCAATCTGAAAGTGGGAACATTTTGTTAGATGGAAGAGGGGAAAACAGAGCACTGTGCAATCAGACACATGGAGAAATTACACAATAGTAATGACAGTCACATGTAAAGAGTAGGTCAACTCTGTGTCCAAGTTTGTGTGCTTAACTATTTGTTTATTTTGTTTTTCAGTACAACAGCAGTATGACAGCCAATAGCCATATCACTACATCTCATGGGCAAGAGTAAATGGGGATTTTTTAATTTTTTTTTTTAAATGTTATTTTATAAAAGCACTAGGGCAGGGACACCCAAACTAAAGGTTACGACCCCATGTGGGATCGCTTGATTTACAAATGGCTCATGAGAGAAACGTTGAACTTTTGCTTCATTCATTTAGTTTACAAAAATCAAAGGTGGATTTTGTGTTAATATTTTGAAATGTTACTGGGAGTCACTTTCACACAAGCCACATTTAAACGAATAGGCTATATAATTTTTTCACTGTTGTGATATTGTACTAGCATAGCTAAGCAATAAAAAAAAAAAAAAAAGGAAAAACTTCCTGGTCCATCTAAACAAGCCACTAAACAAAAGCAGCATTATGCTCACAATTATGTACTATTCTAGACTTGAGTAATAACATGAATCGGGTTTCCTATTAAAGCTAGTGCTTGAATTTTAAAAACCGCTCATCTAACCTTTAAACCTACTAAATTCCATTTTACATACCATTCTTCTGGATTTTCTAAATTAGTGAATCCCTTTAAATGTAAAGTCATAAAAACAACCAAAAACTATTGTGTTTACTCAGGTTGCCTTTGTTTTATGTTGTATTCCTATAGTTAGTAGGAGATACACAAAAACAGAGGATATCAGGATGGGGGTAAATACTTTTTCACAGCACTGTGTGCATGTATAAAAGTTAGTTTATATGATGTATTTATGCTTTTTTTTTATGGACGCACAAAAAAAAAGCACTGAATTAAACTACAGTCTTAAATTAATTATAATACATTTTTTAAAAATATTTAAACCCCCAAACCTACCTCACCTTTTTTTGTACCTTGTGGTTTTTCTAACTCAGCCTTTAAGCATATTGTTTAACTTATGATCGTTTTAACTTAGTTCTTACTTGTGCTCCCACTGTTTATCACCACATCTAATTTGTGAGTGAGGAGCAACACGACCTCGTTACCAATAGATCGCTCCCGTTATAGTGACAACAGAAGTTACACTGCATGCACGCAAATACAGTATATAATGACAAACTTTAATTAAACTAAACCTTTTAAGACACTCACACCAATTTCCCCAGCCCCTTGCACATAGTGGAGCGTTTTGGATATAAACATAAGTTTGTGCATCACTGTCATGCTTCCATGCTCTACAAGCTCCACTTTGTAAAGTTTGCAAGTTACAATCTTCATTGCATTTAATTTAAAATGGAAAATTGCCTTAGAGGACTTGGAGGTCACACTCCCCCCGCGGTCACCTGACGATTATGGCTCCATCTGATGGTGACCGAGGTCATGTTGGGCATAAACGGTAATGCTAACTAACATTTAACCAAAGAAATTCATTGTCGTTGACTCTGGGTATTCTGCCAACGCTAGCAGGGCCGTATTATGTGCGTTTGACGTCATGCCACAGACTAGAAAACGACTTATACTTCCGGTTAATTTAAAAAAAAAAAAAAAAAAAAAAAAAAAAAAAAAAATCCCACGAGTGTTCCATTCGAGACGATACTAGGGCTGCATATTTTCATAATCGATTAGTTGACCGACCCCCCCCCCCAATTAATCGGATGGGGGGGGGGAGGATCGGTCAACTAATCGATTTAGTTGGGGGGGGGGGGGGGGGGGTTTCAGTGCCATTTTTTCCATTTATTTAAAATAAAATCCACAAAATGAGTGTTACAAATAGAAATTTATCTGGGCACTTACCATGGATTGGTTCAAATACCAGGTTCAATTACAATATTAATGGTGTGACATTTAATTTGACTGAATTATCTATCGTTTATTTTATCTATCAATGAGACACTTGAACTTGTCTACCACTCATGTTTTTGCAAATCATTTGTAAATAAACCCATCAATGAACGATTGTCAGCTCAGCTAACGTGATTTGTGAATGCCCAATAGCCAAATTGGTTAATTTGAAAACATCTCATTTGAACAAATTTGGTACATTTAACAAAAAAAAAGACAAACAAAAAAAAAGACAAACAAACAAACAAACATATATATATATACACATACACACACACACAATTTTCCTATGGACCCCCTGCAATTACACCACTGACCACTAGGGGGTCCGCCTAAACACTGCACTAGACGGTAGAGTACACACGGCATAGTGTAATTGTATAGTAAGTCATTTGGGACACAACTGGTCTGTATTCTCCGAAGCGTGTTTTCGGAACAGAAGTAACGTAATGAGTAAACGTACCACACGCAGACCACTAAATCGATAATGAGATTCGTTGACAACGATGTTCATAATCGATTATTATCGATTAATTGTTGCAGCTCTAGACAATACTACCCATCTAAAATTCATACACTAGACAGTAAATGGTGCATAGTGCAAGTGCACAGCACGTCATTTGAGACACAACTTGTCTGTACTATACAATGCATGTTTTTGGAACAGAAGATGGCAGTCTGTATATACTGTAGGTATTGTGTGCGTGCATACGTGTGTATGGACGCACACACAATACTGTGTGTAAAGTTACACATAGGTCCATAGAGGACAAAAATGTCCATGTCCAAAAACTGTCAGAAAACTATTATATATAAATCCCCCCCCATTTTCAGGGACCTCGATTTTAAAAAAACAAAACAAAACAGCATCAGTTCTAATCATAATTACCAAACATTCATTTTCAGAGTTGTAACCCTTTAAATACTGGTTTGTTTACATAATGCCACAGATGTGCTTTTATGAAAAAAAGAAAAATGTAATTATTTTCCATACACTAAAAACTAAAAAGCGTTTAATTATTTCAGTCTTTCATAGGTCAATGATTAACAAATTATGATGCATTCATATTTTTATGCAGCGGCAGATTTTTTTTTTTAAACCCTACACAACTACAGCTGCAACAACTAATCGATTACGAAAATCGTTGTCAACGAATCTCATTAGGGATTAGTTGATCTGCGTGTGGCACGGGATGAGGTTACTCACCACGTTACTTCTGTTCTGAAAACACGCTTCGGAGAGTAAATACTAAAGTTGTGCCCCAAATGACGTACTATAAACTTACACTATGTACCATGTATTCTACCCTCTAGTGTATGGATTTTAGAAACGTAATATAGTTGAGATATAACTAGTTTTGTTTTAACCAACTGGAAGAACACGGCGCACAACACCACTAGCTTTAGCCTAATACCCAGAGTCACCGACAATGACTTTGTTCAGTTTAATATTTATGTCAACGTCACCTTTCATTCCCAACATGACCTCAGTCTCCATCAGACAGTGGTGTAATCATCAAGTGACTGAGGAAGAAAGTCCTCTAAGGAAGGGGGGAATTTTATAGTAAACACCACAAAGATGTGCATCAAATAGTGATGCACGAGCACCAACTTATGTTTATATCCGAAATGCTCCACTGTGTGTAAGGGGCAGGAGAAACTGGTGCGAGTTGCTTAAAAGGTTTAGTTTAATTTGACTTTATTGTCATTATATTCTGTATTTGCAGTGTAAATTCTGATGTTTATTATAACAGAAGTGATCTATTAACGAGACCACGTTGCTCCTCACGCGCAGTGTAGATGCACTGATACAGTGTGAGCGTAAGTAAGATCTGTAATGTCTAATTAAAACATTGTGATCAAAAGTAAACAAGTAAAATAATATTCCTAAAAGACAGTGAGTAACAAACCACAAGGTGCAGTGAAAGTGAGTTTATTATTAATGTAGGACTGTAGTTTAATTCAGTGCTTTTTGTGCATCCATAAAAATAATGCATAAATATAATCTAACAAAAATTTATATATAAAAATAATAGTATTTATGCATTATTCTTATGGATGCACAAAAAGCATCCAATTAAACTACAGTTCTACATTAATTATATATACTCTGGTGTGTGTGTGTATTGGGTTTTTTCTTGCTTTGGACAAACAGTTGTGTAACATTTTAGTCTGAAGTTTATATTTGTAACACTCAGTTTGTTGATTTTATTTTAAATAAACAAACAAAAAAATGGCACTGAAAGTTAGTCCCACCATCCAATTAATCAAAAATAATAATAGGCCAACTAATCGATTATGAAAATAATCGTTAGTTTCAGCCCTACACACAACCCTACCATTCAGGTCCACGCCTAAAAAACTGCCACAGAAATATAATTTCAATTTTCCCCCCACTTTCACAGACTGATTTCCCCCCCAGCATCAGTTCTGATCATAATTACAAAACATTTTCAGAATTTTGACCCCTTAAACACCAGTTCCTTTACATAATGCAAAACTCAGTAACCTTCTTTGACTCATAAATGGGGCAGTAGTGATTTCCAGTACAATATAATTTCTTTCAAACTTTACACACAATTTTCAGTACACACATACAAACTACAACTCTGATATCCATTCAAACACACCCACACAATTACAGCTGCATCATTTATTCTGTTGGTCTGCAGTGCTCTATAATACAGCAGACTCAGGAAAAAAAAAGGTAAAGCATGTAATTTTCCCCAGAGGCTAAACCTGAGAAAATACTACACATTGAAATTTAAAAACAAAACAAAACTCAATGTTTTGAAACCTTGACAACAAAATAAAAGCCTGTTAACACAGAACGCAGGATTTTATGCGTAACCGTCACAGGGATTAAATATTGCAGTTTGAATGGGTTCCAATGGGGACATTTTTGTCCTTAAGGCCCTGAGTGTAACTATTTTGCGTACCTAGTTTAAAATGGATTTATGAAAGCAAATGTGAAATATTTCCAATAAAAATGCACACCTTTTGCAAAATGTATATTGTTTGCATTAACCCACACACATTTTTTATTTTTATATATATATATATATATATATATATATATATATATATATATATATATATATATATATATATAAATAAATACAAATATAAATATATAAATAACACAAATACGAAAGACACACAAGGGTTAAGGCAAACCACATACATTTCCATTAAATCTTAAACACGTTATTCGGTAAAAGGAATAAACTTTCATCCAAGTACAATGTTTTGCCAGCTTTCTTTCACAAATGTGGTAAGGATAATGGTCACAATGGGAAGAAACTTCACATTGTGGATAATGTGACCCCCCCCCCCCAAATCTGTGGCCAAAATTTTGGGAACCCCTACACGCGGGAGATTAGTCACTTGATTCAAAAAGTGAGATTCCTTGCCTAATTTTACAGGTAATTAACTGATCCACCTACAACACGTCAGCAATCCAGACTTGACTAGAATTGATTCCTCAATGTTAATGGGTCAGAAGGCCTTGAAGGCTCAGCTCGGACCCTACCGAAAGAAAGGATGGATCTCGGTAGGTAGCTGTTTAATCTTCATCTGCTCTGCTTATTAGACTGAAGACTTAGACAAAAACCCATCTGCCAAGCCAATAAATGGAACTGATTAAGTTTCTATGACATAACGGCTAGGACAGTATCAACGACTATTATTTTAACCCCAGGTTTATATCAATGTGCTTTTTACTTTATGGTTTTCACAGACTTGTACGGCAGACGCTCCATAGAATCGAAGACTAATAAAATTATTATTATTATTTTTTAAAATACGTGTTTAAGAAAAGAAAAAAACCCCACATATGCAAGTTTATATGGCGAAGCTATTTAACTTTTATGGAAGCTGTCGTGTGCCAGCTAGCAAGTTTAACCATTACACATTAAATATATTTGTTACAGGCTTACAGGCATTTTGTAACTTCACAGTCGTTCATTTAAACAACACAAACTAGTCTAAGTGAACTTGTGGAACTATCTGATAACACTGATCGTGGGTTTACATTAAAGACCGGTGAGCAGCGGGCCATGTTAGCTGAAGCTAGCCGTGTTAGAGAATGGCTGTTACAGCGCCGCTTCAATGTGAACCGGATTTAGCATTACACACACACACAAAGTCTAATATGGCGACAGAAAATGGCCAGGTTTACTTTTATCCGCCAGCATTTTGTTCAACAAAAGTTAATTCGCCGCAAGAGTAACCGGTAACTGTTGGGCAAACCAAGCGGCGCAGTTAAGTATGCAGTACCGCCGCCATCATCACCAGGGCCTCCTTCTACACACTCAGCCTCCATTTTAGCCAGCAAATTACGACACGCAGTTACATATAGCACCGGTTAGCACAGGCTAGCAGACACAAACGACATCATTTACTTCACTTTACTCCACCAAATATCCCTCGTTAATATCTTTAAGAGATAAACTATTCGGACATACCTGCTGTTCTAGACCGTGTGCATTTTCAACGGCCACATGACTCATAACTAAAGAGTGTTGAGGATGTGTTGCTCTGAGAAAGGGTTTCTTTGTTTGCCGGTATGGTATCTTCTGGTCTCCTTATGCGCTTTAATCGACTTTTAAACAGAGCTGTTTACTTGATCAAAACTATATTAAGCGCATATATATATATATACATTAACAAATACTAGGCTTTTATTACTGTTTTATTCTATAAAACTATGATTACCTCCGCGCGACCGGGTTTAAACCTAAACCTTCCAGCTAGCCTGCGTCCGTGATGGAATGAGCAGAAGAGAAAGCTCGTAATTTTATTGGCCAAGGTAGCATGACGTCATTGCATCACAATCTCGCGATATCCCGCGTGGAAAGCGTACTGACAGGTTTAGCTGTTTTCTTCAATGGTGACTTTAATCTTTTTATTTTTTAATCTCTGTTATCTAAAGACAATGCTGTTTCTCCCTCAAAATGTGTCTCAGTGCATGTAGAGACTACCATTGTTTTATTAAACGGTTTACCTTGTGCTCTTACAGTAACGTACAAACATAAATAACCAGGCAGTAGTAACAGAGAGTCGGAAAAAGCAATACTCAGAACAATAAAAATACACTACATATAACTGAGGGCAAAAATCTGCATATCCATGTTTTTTTTTGTTTGTTTTTTTTTAAATAGAAAAGAAACATATTTTACAATTTATCCACAAAATAACAGAATCAGAAAACCTTTAGAAATTAAATGTTAATATATCCTGCAACAAAATAACTCAAAACATAAGACAGTACAATTATGTTTAAACTTTTGCCCTGACTTCCTTCAAACCAGATGGCAAGAAGAATGTGTCTAACGGCTACAGTGGGGTCATATACTGTAAGTGAAGATCCAAAAGCTGAGCAGAAGACCCAAAAGTCGGTAGAGGCAGTTATATCCTAGTTCAATATACAAGTTCTTAAAGAACATTTATATTGAATTCATCCATCCATCCATCTTCTATACCGCTTATCCTTTTCAGGGTCACGGGGAACCTGGAGCCTATCCCAGGGAGCATCGGGCACAAGGTGGGGTACACCCTGGACAGGGTGCCAGTCCATCAATCACATACACATTCACACACCCATTCATACACTACGGACACTTTAGACACGCCAATCAGCCTACCATGCATGTCTTTGGACTGGGGGAGGAACCCGGAGTACGCGGAGGAAACTCCGCACACATAGGAGTGTGAAAACTGAAAGCTTCACACACAATCGAACCCCCAACCCTGGAGGTGTGATGCGAAGTGCTAACCACTAAGCCACCGTGCGCCCCCATATTGAATTCATACAATGCCAAACTGATATTTAGTGTATCAGTATATACAGTATATCCTTTGACCACTTTTGTCAAAATGTGTCAATATATAACAGTGCACAGAATAAACATTTAAATACCTTTTTAAAATTTATTTTTAAAGTAATTTTACAGTGTGCTGGGTTTTTACAATCCTCCAAGGCAAATCAATGAATATTATCCATGCATGTTTCACAAAATGAGTTTTTATAACAAAAATAACAGACAACCCAAAAGAAAATCTGATTCTGAATAAACCTTTATATAACCAAAATGAGGAAATGGAGAAAACAACAATTTGAGATCTGTCTAGGAGGAACCATTAACAGATGGGCTAAAAACAGGATGCCCTATAGTGCTTTGGCGAGGATCTTGTCCAGCCCTAACATGGTACAGAGCATTGTGGTACCAACCAATCGCAGAGATTCAGTATTGTGTCAGGTTATGAAAGTAAAGCCACTGGTTTAATTATGGCAGGTGTTTCTGAGCAGTCTTAGTCAAATCCATGTTTTTTTTCTATACCACTCTGGAAACAGTGATGCAGTCACCAGGAGATAACTTATTTCATCACCATGAGAGATATGCCTTTTTCTTTTGTGTGCAGTAGCTATTTACAAAATGTACCACAAATGAGGCATCAGAAAGCTAATAAAGTGTGCACTACCTTTATATGTTGAACTTTATTACTTGTGGAGCAATAACTGTTATTGTGTTTTCTGTGCTGAGAAATAAAGTATAAAAATCTTGCATGGCTAACAGTGTTCTAGAACATTCCTGAACACTAAAACAAAAAGCAAACGGGGAGCCCAAGTTTTTTTTTGTTTTGTTTTGTTTTGGTTTTTTTTTTTACAGTAAATATCTTTTTGTAAAAATAAAATACAGACTTTTTCCATTTAAATCAAAAACAATTTATTTGCAAATTCAGAAATAACCTATAAAAAAAACCCCTAAATATAATATTATGGGCTTGCTTCATCTTTTGCAAGCTTTATTTATTTTTTTGGTATTTCAAACAAAAGCATAAAATAAAATCCACTCACTCCTGAAATAATGTAGTACAGTATGTTTAGACACTGACCAATCCTGCAGAATGCTGGTCACATCGTCTCACTAACAATAAACCCTCCAACATCAATAAAATTCCTTCAACAAAGTTAAAGGTATGTACGGCTGCTCCCTCACTGTATAATCACTGGACAAGTGGCAAGTTTCCTGGAGGTTAAGTCACAACTAGGCAAATCAAACTGAAAGCTAATCTTTTATTAAATGAAACTGCCTAAGTGTAGCACTTTTCTGTTTCACTTTACCTTTAGTTTAAGTGGTGAAGCAAAAGACAAAATATGCCATTTCACCTTATGATGGCGGCAACTGAGGCCTTTGTCAGTGGTGTACGTGGGGGCAGGGAAAACAGCAGCGCAGCAGCAGTGTTAATGAATCCCAGAGAGATGCTCAAAAATCCACCTATATCTAAATAATCAGGTTCAGGAGTATTAATCTGCTCCAAATGAGAACCTGCACCTACACTGAACCTCTGCAGATAAGATTAGACAGCCCAGCTTTAGATTTATACATTTCAAAACCTTAAAACACCCCACAAAGTGTTACTGAAGGGCATCAAATTTTGTTGGATTTGTTTCAGTGTGACCAATTTTCTCCAGACCAGATTTCGTCCCCCTACAATCAGAGGCATGAATCTACATTCTCATCCCCATGTTATGTATTCACAATTTGGCAGTCACTATTACAGTTGGTGGTTACTTAACTGTCTAAATTTATACACACTATGTACACCATCTCCATTCTTTCAAAAATACACCTTGCAGGAGATACATTTTTACACAATGCGATGTACATTGGCAGCATGTATGTGTGTGCATGAGCATGTGTGGGTTCCTGTGAGCATACTGTATGTTTGTGTACTATGCTCAGCAGGGACAATCAGTCTTGAGACTCAAATCCACTCTACTTTTGAGCTAAATCTTGATACTCAAAGATAGGGGGATTTTGGGTGGCAGTTGTTGTGGGGGAAAGATGGTGACAGCTGGTCGGTGAAATGGAGCAGATTTAAGATGTATTTGGAGGTTGTACCATCCTGGAGAACTGGTGCTTCTAAGGCATGGGCATGCAAAATGGCCATCTGAATTGTGAGGCAAGACTTGATGAAGGTGGCTACTCTTTTGTCTGGACAGGAAGCACCTCGTCTGTGCCCTCCCAGCTGTCCTGAGTCCTCTGGGGGGCACGCTGAGGGTTGTTCATGTGCTGGGCAGCTGGGCCTGTGTATGGCTGCCCATGGGTGTGGTTGTTTGGCTATGGAAGACAAAAATAATAATAAAAAAGACATTCTGCAGAGATTAAATAATCGATCAGCAAATAGTCTACAAATTTCACTTTACTTAACTGTAGTAAATGTAGTTTACACCTTATTGTACAGTAAAATATATTCTACCGTGTGTTTTTGCATGTTTGCCAGTGTGTGTGTGTGTGTGTGTGTGTGTGTGTGTTGGGGGAGACTTACTGTACCTGCTGATACTGTGCCCCAGGTGAGTGAGGGTAGAGTGCTGTGTCCTCTGGAGGGGAGGATTCATGGTCATCAGGAGCTTCCTGATCATCAGGCTCCTGTCAATCACATAAATCACTGGGCAGTTAATCCAGCATAATGAGTTATACAAATCAATTTATAAACAGTGTATTAAAGAGGAAAATTAAATATATCTTAATTGAGACAATTTTCACTGACAACTCACCTCCTCAGGACAGAGTTCACATGCTTTGGCCAGCGTCATTCTGGCACTGTGTGAACGTTCCAGGAAGTAGCCGTTAGAGGTTTCATTACTCTGCACTGGAGGAGACCAGTTGTTGTAACTGTATTGTGGGTTTCCTGTGTATGGCCTCCTCTCCAGCTCATCACCCAACCACTCTACTGCCCATGTCCATTTTCTTTTCAAGTCGCCATTACTCTGCAGGCCACACAGGATCAATATAATTATATTATGTTTAATACTCACACTTTTCCAGACAACTCTTTTTCTTCATGTGTACCCTCTGTGTGTGTGTGTGTCAACAAAGCTTTCAAATGAAGTGTCTCACCAACTCTCTGACGACACTGTTTTGAACTGGTTGCACAAAGCACTAAACAATGACCTAAGCTTAAAGAAATATTCCACAGGCTACTTTCTCTCACCTGTAGGATCTGGTAGGCCACAGAGCAATTGCTGAAGAGCGCGACCATGCACTTAATGCACTGATAAGCCCTCTTCTGGTAGTGATTCTTGGAACGCTGGATGGTATCAAACAACCCATCCCGATCATCAGGAATCCCCTTTAGCACATTGTGGATTCTGCAGAAACAGAAAGAGTTTAAAAATAAAACCCTGAATAAGTAAAAACAAATACACTGATCAGCCATAACATTAAATCCACTGACAGGTATAGTGAATAACATTGATTATCTTGTTACAATAGCACGTTTCAAGGTGTGAGATATATTAGGCAGCAAGTGAACAGTCAGTTCTGGAAGTTGGTGTGTTGGAAGTAGGAAAAATGGGCAAGCATAAGGATCTGAGAGACTTTGACAAGGGCCAAATTGTGATGTACAGGTGTTCCTAATAAAGTAGATGGTGA